>NC_056732.1:377116131-377123631 GCF_019279795.1 Protopterus annectens | reverse complement strand
TATTATGACAGAGATAAACACAAATGAAATTGATTGTTGCAACATTATAATGCATTTATCACTAACATTAGTGAGGAGACTTGCTCTTTAGCATTAACCTGAAACTAATGGCACTGCTATTTTCCTTAATCTGTAAGAATTTGTGATTCCTTTTTTCTCTTTCTTTTTTTCTTGTTTTTAATATTCCTCATAGCAGAATGCTGATTTCAAGATTTACTTCACAATGTTGTATATTGGTTGCCTGTTACCATAAAGTGTAAAGCAAAATGCCAGACTTGTATTCAGGGAAAAATCATCATCAACCCTGTATACATTAATATGTTCTATGGCTATTGTGGTAATACAAGAAAGGAAAAAAACATAACATCATATATCCTGTTAGTGCAGTACCTTTAATACAGTGCATATAATCTGCTTTTTAGAACTCTCCTCCCATTAGGTATGAAAGAAGACTCTTCTTACAGAATACCTCTGAGTAGTCTTCTCTCTCTCTCTCTCTCTCTCTCTCTGTGTAGTCTTCCTATTGTACAATAAACTAAATATGTTATCAGTGCTGCGATATCAAATGTTGTTTTGTGGAACTATTTTAAAATGCTGTATCTTGCTTCTTTGTCACCAAGGAATGCAAAGACGCATATCAGTACTATGCACTAAAATGCTTCCCAATCCCAGCTGCAATAATATGCATTCTACTACGGGTTGCTGTAGTTACTTCTATATATTAGTATATTACCTGTATATAATGAAAGTGTGTATTCATGCTAACAGCAACAATAGATGTTTTTACACATTCTATATGACAGCAACACCCTAAGAAACACGTGTACTATGAAAAATAGAGATAGTACCATAATCTTACCGAGTTAATGTTCTATGATATTATGGTACTGACACAATGCTATTCTGTGTGCTTGTTTTTCCTACTTTATTTTAGTTCCTTAAATCTATGTATTGCATTTTAAGGTATAATAATGTGACTCATACATTAGCTGTTTTTGTATGTAATGAAAAAAATGAGCTAAATGAATACATTAAGTCTCAACAACAGATGTTATTTGTGTACCGATCCTGTACATTGTCCTACTACTATACCAAGACAAAAAACGTTTAGCATGTTATGACTAACTGAAATGTTATACTAATAAAGTACTTATGATTTTTACAAATCTTTTTTGTAATTTGTGTGGTAACAAAATAATATAAGCCTGCTATGAACAGTACAGATGCGACAGTAATTATAATGTACTAATGTTGTTGTGCTAACACAAATTTGTATGTGCATGTATACATCTTCTACGATTGTAGTGTTTTTAAATGTATTTGCTATATTCTATAAAGATTCTGTACTTCCACACATTTCTGAAAGAACATGTAACACCATATATAAATGAACTAATCACAGATGTAGATTCAATAAAGCCTACCTGGTCCGCTAAAACCATTTTGCATCGGTGTACGATGTGAACACGGTAGCGCACTGTTTTGTATTCAGTAAGCGGCTCTACATGGTGTGTAAAGCGGCACTAGCCTGGTAAAAATCAGCCAATTCAAGATGGAGGAGCTATTCAACAAGCCATAAAGCAATTGTGTAGGCTCAGTGCAGGTTTTCCCTGTGAATTCCAAAATCTACTGGAATACAGCCACAAAAGGTACTCTACATGGAAACACTGGTAAGGGTTGCAGTTGCTGTTTTGCATAAGTATGTGCAACAGGCACAAGTCTATGCTGCTGCAAACAGACCTCGGCCAAGAAGGAAAAAAAGAAGTTATGTACTCACCATAATGTTCCATGTGAGTTGTTCCATCTCACCTTCATTCTTCACTGATGGGTTCTGTGCCGATCTTCGGCTCCGACACGGCCGACTAGCAAGCTGAAAGTTCTCCAGTAGCTCGAGACCCCACCCTTTATCCCACAATGCACTGTTGGAATTACCTCAGATCTTGTTTGCTGCGTACCATATAGAAGTACAATAATTATCCTGCCTAGGAATGAAGACACATTGAAAAACCAGGATGAAGACAGCCTCCAGGTCAACTGCCAGCCAGGAGAGGGAAGAAGGGATGGACGTGAGAATGAAGGCGAGATGGAACAACTCACATGGAACGTTATGGTGAGTACATAACTTCTTTATGTGAAGTTGTTCAATCTCGCCGTTCATTCTTCACTGATGGGTAGTGTCCCTAGCACCCTGATCTTGGGTGGCTCACAGAAGTACACTCTACAGAACCATAGAGCCAAAGGAAGCCCTGTCCCTGGAGGCCTTATCCACTTTGTAATGAGTTATAAAAGTGTGAGGTTTAGACCAGGTGGCTGCAGCACAGATGTTATCCAAAGGTAATTTTGATTGAAAGGCTGAAGAGGTAGAAACTGCTCTGGTTGAATGAGCCTTTACTTTACTAGACAAGGGCATGTTATGACAAGAATATGTGTAGGTGATACAATCCGACAGCCACTTAGACAAACAATCCGACAGCCACTTAGACAGGGTTGTTTTAGCAACTGGTTTACCTTTTCTGGCCTCAGAAAAAGACACAAAGAGCTGATCTGATTTCCTAATGTATTTTGTTCTGTCCAAATAAAATCTAAGTTGTCTATGAACATCGAGTTTGTGCAACATATATTCCAATTTGTTGGTATGATTAGGGAAGAAAACGGGCAACTCATTAACTTGATTAATGTTAATCTCAGAACATACTTTGGGCAAAAAGGATGGATTTGTCATGAGAGATACCCTGTCAGCATGGAAGACCATATAAGGGGGCTTGATGGATAGGGCTTGGAGCTCTGACACTCTGCGGGCAGAAGTGATGGCTACTAAGAAGATAGTTTTCCATGACAAAAATTTTAGTTCACAAGATGATGCAGGCTCAAAAGGAAGAAGAATGATACGAGTTAACATAAAATTCAAATTCCAGGGGGAATAAGGTGTCTTCACTGGAGGCCTTATGTGAAAAGAACCTTTTAGAAAAGCCTTAGACAACTGATGAGCCATAATATTCAAACCATCGATTCCTAGATGGAAATTAGATTTAGCAGCTAATTGCACTCGCACTGTAGCAGCCGCTGCTCCTTTGTTGAAGATTTCTGTCAAGAATTGTAAGATAGAAGACAATGGTGCTTGGTAAGGGTCAATGTTGTGGGAAGAAGCCCAAATGGAAAATCTCTTCCACTTACTACGATCCAATTTTCTAGTGGAAGGTTTATGGGAAGCCAACAAAATTTGACTAGTGTCATGGGAAAGATTATAGAGCCTGGCTATGAGGGGAATTGGAGCAGCCAAGCGGTTAGCTTCAGTGTCTGCAAGGATGGATGAAGATCCCCTGACGGATGTGTCAACAAGTCTGGAACCGGGTCCAGGATCCATGGATCTTCCAGAATGTGATGGTAAAGAAACGGAAACCAAATCTGCCGAGGCCAATGAAGGGCTATAAGGATGATCGTCTGTCTCAGTGACTTTGCTTTCTGTAAGAATTTGGGTATCAGGGGAATTGCTGGAAATGCATAGAGAAGACCCGGGGGCCAATCGTGGACATGTGTATCCCAAAGGGAGTGACCTGACGTGGGAATCAGGGCAAAATAGCTTCTGCATTTGTTGCTGATGTGACTGGCGAACAGGTCGCAGGAAGGCTGGCAACATTTGCGGAAGATCCTGTCCGCAATCTCTTGTTTGAGGGACCATTCGTGGGGCAATAAAATTGCTCTGCTCAGTCTGTCCGTTATAACGTTGGATTTGCCTGGGATGGCATGTGCATTGCCAACAGAAAGCGTTGGGAAGACAGTGCCCACTGCCATACTCTGAGGGCTTCTTGGCAAAGGGGATAAGACTTGGTCCCGCGTTGTTTGTTCAGGTACCAGACCACTGACATGTTGTCTGTCTGTATTGCAATTGTTCCCAGAGGAAGAGAGTCCTGAAAGTATTGCAACGCTAGAAGTACTGCTCTTATCTCCAGGACACTGATATGCAGATTTGATTCTTGATCTGTCCATGTGCCTTGGGCAGTCTTCCCCTGAAAAAGCACCCCCCCCACTCTATCAGGGAAGCATCCGTGGTCACAGTCGCAACTGGAGGGGGGAGCATGAAGGGACGTCCTATTGTGACATGAAGAGACGTCAACCACCACTGAAGATCCTTCTTGCAGGAATTCGTTATCAGGATCATGTGACTCACTGGAAGTTCTTGGTAAGACCATTGCGTGAATAGAAGCCATTGAACGATTCCCATATGCATCCTTGCTAACGGAATTGCTAAAATAGCTGCCGCCATCAATCCTAGAACTTTCAATACCTCTGCAGCTGGTGCTCTCTTCTTTGATATCAGGGACATGATGTGTTGGCGAAGAATAGAAATTCTTTCTGGTGGGAGACGAAAAGTGGTGGTTGACGAGTCTAGTTCTGTCCCTATAAAGACAATATGCTGCAATGGCAAAAAGGCAGACATTTCTAAGTTGACTGTAATGCCTAGCCAATCACAGAGTGTCAGAGCAGCCTCTCACGCTTGAAGAAGTTGATGCCTGGTGATGGAGGGAAGGAGCCAATCGTCCAAATACGGAAACACCTGGAATCCTAGACACCTCAGGTGAGCCGTGACTACTGCCATTCACTTGGTGAACACTCGGGGGGCTATAGTGAGACCAAAGGGCAGAGCTCGGAACTGATAATGATTGGCTCCCAGCCGGAAATGCAGGTGATCTCTGGATGGTCTGGCCATCTTTGTGTGGTAGTACGCATCCTTGAGATCGATCAAGCACATCCAATTGTCCTTCCATAGAAACAGGAGTATGGACTGTAGCATGACAATTCGGAACTTCTCTTTTCTCACAAATTGGTTGAGTCTGCTGTGATCCAAAATGGGTCTCCAGTCCCTTGTTTTCTTTGGAACCAAAAAGAATCTTGAGTAAGTTCTAAATCCTGTCTGGTCTGCCGGGACTGGCTGGATGACTCTTTTTTCTAGCAATTGGCATACCTCTATTGCTGCTTGTCCCATGTGACTGGGTGGAACGTCCAGGATTTTTTTGAAGGGAATGGGCTGGGTGGAGAACGGTATGAAATACCCTCTGGAAATGATACTTTGTACCCAACTGTCATTTGTTATATTTAGCCAGGCTTTTGGGTACAATGATAAGTGACCCTCGACTGCCTCCAGAGTAGGACAGCCGGGCCTCCCTTCAGGAGCACTGGTAGGCCTGACCAGAGAATTGATCTCTGTCACCCTGGTGTTGCGGACCCCCTCTGCCATGAGGGCGGCATCCTCCATTGAAACCCCTTCCTCTGCCTCTGGAGAGGGGCTCTCCACTTGTGTCTTGAAAGGCTCCTTGGGCTTTTCGGAACCACATCTTTCCTCCCCTCTGACCTTTAGGAAAGGGTTGAGTGGGGGTGTAAAAACGGACTCCAATGGCAAACAGAATCTTTCCTTCTTGCTCACACCTGGTCAAAGTCTCCTTCACTTTCGGCCCAAACAAAGATGAGCCATCAAATGGAGCATTAATAAAGGAAGACTTGAAGGGTTCCACGAAGGAACAGAGCCGCATCCAGGCATGCCTACGAAGAGCGATACCTGTACCTGCGGTTCTACTTGAACCATAAGCTGCGTAAGATACGAGACGCATGGACGAGTTGACTATTGAATTGAGGGTAGAGAGCTGAGTGGCAATCTTGTCGGATACACTCGAAGCTACAGAACCCTGAAGAGTATCTCCCAACTCCTTAAGGAGATCTCTCTGCAGTCTGGTAAAATGTGTCAAGTAGTTCAGTGATCTGAGTGAGAAAGTCGCTGAACTGAACATGCGTTTCTCATATCTATCCATGATCCTAGATTCTCTGTTAGGAGGATAGATAGATGAGGAAGTCTTAGACATTTCCTTTTTGGTGGCTGCCGCTGCCACCATGGCATCAACAGGGACTCCTTTGGTGAAAAAGGACTTATCCACGGGGGCAGAAATAAACTTATTAGGCCTCCTAGGAACAGGTTCCATAGATTCTGGTGACTCACACGCCCTACGAAAGACCAGATCCATAAGCTCATCGTAGGGCGGAGATACCTAAGAGGTGGAAGGTTGAGACCCAAACACCTTCAGAAGAACCGACTCATCCTCAGTAGGACTCGTGGACTATCAAACACTCCTCTGCCTAAGAATTTCAAGAATCTCTGCAAAGGAGATGCCCTCAGAGGGGGATCTAGGGGACCCTTCTGATTCATCCAAGTCGGTGTCCGATGTGAGAGACTCCTGGGGGGAGTCCAAATGCCTCCTATTGCATAATCTCTTCCTGGGAACCTCTTCAGGGGGAACTTCTGGAGAGGTCTCGGAAGAGCAGAGAGCGCCCTGTGGGGCTACCTGAGGCTCAGGGTCTCTACGCTTGGGATGACGGGAGGAGACAGAAACTGACACAAGCACTTTAGGGGAAGAAGAGGCCAGACCTTGAGATGAGGAAGTCTTAGGAGACAACACTCGCCTCATGGCTTCGAATGCACCTCGGCTCCAATGAGAAGGAGTCGATGGATCTGATGAAGCCACGATCTCCTCCTGCACCGAAGCCATGGGCTCTGAGCCCGAGGTAGGAGCCGAGCTCACCCGAGCCAAGGCCCTGAGAGGAAGAGTCAGCACCGACAAGTCAGTGTGGCTATCCTCCCCGGACCCGACCGGAGAGTGTCGGCTCCTAGAGTCCCCGGTTGGCGCAGAGAATGTCTGAGCAGATGGAGCCGATGTCACTGGAGCAGGTGTCGGCTCCATGGATTCACAATCATCAGGTCGGCCTCCTCCGGCTCCAAAGGTCCGGTATGGCTTGGAGGAGGAGCACACAATTCAAGAGTAGTGGTCTTCGGCTCCAATGGTTGGGTCTGAGCCGACAGCAATTTAGCTAGGCCTGGTGCCTTTAAGAGTTTCTGAACCAGCCAGTCCATTTCCAGATCAGAAAGGCTGACAGAGGACCTGGAAGAGTGAACAGATGGAGCCGACTGAAGCAATATGGATGGAAGTTTGTCGGTAACCGGTTCCAAAGCAGTGTCCTGGCTTTGAAAAGAGCAGACTGTCGGCTCCAAAGGCAGTAGAGCCAAAGTCACCACACTTTCTGATCTTTTCCTTTTTTTGACTTAGATTCAGTGGAAGATTTGGATGATTTGCTGGCTCAATCCTGGTCAGACAATGCCTCAGAAATAGGGTGTTTGATAATACCCCTATCAATTAACTTCCTCTTCCTTTCTGCTAGCACTCTGGTGGAAAAGGAGTGACAAATACTGCATGACTCTTGCAGATGCACCTCACCCAAACAGTAAATACACTGTACATGGGCATCCATGACTGACATTTTCTGCCCGCAGTCTGGGCATTTTTTAAACCCAGACTTTGGATGTTTGTCTCTTTCTTCAGACATTTTACAATTTCCACTAAATGGAACACACTATTTAACTAAGAGTTATTTTAGAAATGTTAACTAACTAACTCACACACTGCCCAAAAGGGGCAACTAACAACTATCAATATAAACAGGATTAAGTAATCCAAT
>NC_056732.1:376978631-377111131 GCF_019279795.1 Protopterus annectens | reverse complement strand
CTACTGCCCCTGCACTACCTTGGCCGTCCACATCAGGCAGCACTACCCCATCAGCTGGTGCTGTGGTACCCTGCAGGTGTACTGACACAGGTGAGGATTCTATTACCTGCCTGGAGATACCAGGCTTGGTGCTAGGGTCACAGCATCACTGGTGAATTCCTACTCTGGATGGAGATGATACTCTCTTCTATGGTCCATAGGAGAAGACATCAAGCATGCCAACAGCCAGCAGAGTAAGGGGATAGCGATGATAGCAGGTGAGGACTACATTCTTACTGTCCCCATATTTGATGGGCATGGGCATTCGTTGTCCCCACCCTATCCCCAATCATGGTGTCCCCCAACCTGTCATGTCCTTCACCATTCCTGTGTTTTGTCATGTTTGACATGTTTGTTTGCATCTGCTTCCTCACCTACCCTACATACCTGACCCAGAAATACCTACGTCCCTTACCTACCATTCCTCTATTACTGAAGTTAAAAACAAAATGGGCACGTCCCAGCAAAAATTTTCATCCCATACCTAGCTCTCCACTTTGTACACGTGTCTTCTTGACACACTGATTCGTTCCAATTGGCTATACAACATGATTGTGTTGTCGCCCCTCTTAGTTGAGGTGACAGTCCAAATTCAGCTAATATTCTGTATATATTTTCAATTAACACTTTTGGAAAAAGTGGATAGCTATGGTTTGCTCCTACCTCCCTCCTGCACATTCCCATATTGCCTTCCCTTTGTTATTTTCCCTGCTTACCCCCATTTCACCATTTGCCTATCTACCTCATTTTAAGACCTTTAAACTCGTAAAAAATAGAATCAGAAACCACACACAAAAGTGAAAAAAAAACAATGAAGCCCTTCACATTTTGTCCTCAGTGTTTGAGTGGAGTTTGGCATTGCGCACCAATGCCAAGCAAAGGTGAACTTCTCTTCAATGTTAAGCTTAATGCTGCACAATGCTGCTTAAACACGCTGCACTAAGGAAACACACAGTGAAAGCAGAATAAGTAATTATGTTATTGCATTAGAAATACATATTCAAAAGTATTATATACACCTGTAGTCGAACCCTGTAACATCTAGGCTCAAAAAAGAAATCTCTCAATGCATTTACACCTGCTGCCACAGGGTCAGCTAAGCAGTGGGTGTGTTTCTTACACTTGGTACTTTCCACACTGTTGACTGCTGCGACTCTCCACTTAACGTGAATGTGCAAGTGTAAGCAAATCAATAGAAAATGTTATAACATTATCACTAGGCTAGAGGCTTGTGTTTTCTCTTTGCTTAACTACATGTGAACAGAAAAGCAGTATAAATGTGCATCTCACATGAGCAAACAGTTTTCCAACAATCACTCAAACCAGCTGCTCGGCACTGTGCTATGGAAAGTGCTCATTAGCATGTAGTACTTATGTTTACTGCCCATTTAGCCTTCACCCTATGAAAGTACATGTAAAAACACACACAAAGGGAAGGCATTTTTTTAAGGAAATACATATATTTACACTGTAGCCATGTGTTACCTGCACCCATGCACTTGAAACTTGGTCTTTCAGTACCTGTTCCCAAACACATCAACTACACTACAGAAATAAATAAAATATGCTTTCTTATATATCATGTCCATATTTATACTGGCAATACACATTCAGATATTCCAGTACTTGTAGTAATGTGTACAGCTGTTTGCATATAGTTTGCAAAGCTATCTTTTTAAGGTATACCTGCACACTGGAAACATGAAAGCAAATGCTACAATTTGCACACTCATCAATCTGGTAACATGCAGATCTTTAATATCTTGACAGTTATACATGGCTAGCCATCCATTTCAGATGGGCCTCCCAACATCCACTGCTGATGTCATTCACTATAAATTGTCCTGCAGCATTGTAAAAGTCGGCCTTTTTTCATGGAGCTTGCTTTAAGTATTGAGTTCTCTAGTCGGTGTACTTGGGTTGGGGTTCTAATGTCACTGCAGTCAACTGGTGTGTGTTTGTGTGTGTCTGTCTAGTAAAAAAAAACAAGTTATATATCCCTGTAGTCATCAGTATAATCCCATGGAGTACCAATATTTTGACAGTTGTACATGCCTACACATCCATTAAATTCAGACCTCCCAACATCTCTCAAACATCCAGTGCTGATACCATTGACTATAAATTGTCCTACAGTATTATAAAAGTCAGACTTGTGCCGTGGCACCTGTATTAAGTACTGAATTCTTTAGTCAGTGGTGTGTGTGCATGTGTGTGAATACCAATATTTTGACAGTTGTACATGGCTACACATCCATTTCATTCAGGCTTCCCAAAATCTTCTCTCAAAAATCCATTGCTGATGTCCTCCACTATAAATTGTCCTGCAGCATCATAAAAGTCAGACTTGTGCCATAATGCTTGTGTTAAGTACCGAGTTCTCCAGTTGGTGTACTTAGGTAGGGGTTCAAATCTCACTATAGTTAACTGGTGTGTGTGTGTGTCTCTGTCTAGTCAGAAGAGCATAAATGGGTATCCTTTTGTCATCAGCACAATCCCATAGAGTACCAATATTTTGAAAGTTGCACATGCCTACAACTCCATTTAATGTAGGCCTTGCAACATCATCTGTCAAACATCCAGTGGTGATATCATGCACTATGAATTGTCCTGCAGCATTGTAAATGTCAGACATGTTCCATGGCGCTTGTGTTAAGCATTGTACTGTGTAAATAGGTAGGTAGGGGTTCTATTCTCACTGTTGTCAATTGATATGGCTGTGTGTATGTGGGTGCACTTGGCTGATGTTTGAGAGAGCATTTTACACTAGCATGTCAAACACTGCTATTACCATCTTCTTCTCACCAGACACTGCTGATGTCATCAGCTTTAAATTGTTGTCGAACAATATAAAAGCCAGACTTGTGCTGTGGCTGTTATGTTAAGTGCTGTACTGTGTAAACAGGTAGTTAGGGGTTCTGTTCTCACTACTGTGTGTGTAGCCAACAGTCACTATGGTGACAATTTTAGAATGTTACGTGAGTCCACAGTTATGTCAAACCTTACTCCAAACATCTCACTGTAGCATACAGTGATGATGTCATTCTGTATAACAAGCACTTGAACAGTATTCAAGACAAACCTGTGCTGTGGTAGTAACACTAATTCATATGTTTACAAACTAGCTTACCTACACATATAGGGATTCTAATCTGACAGCAGATGACTTGCATGTCTGTACATAGACCTAGCACTTCTGAGAATTTTACACAGGGATGTGACTCCATATCCATGTCCTACACTTCTCCCAACATGTTCTCCTCAGCATACAATGACGCTATCATACTCAGTAAAGTGCAACATGACAGTGTTATTGTCAGGCATACATGTTATTGCTACACTGGCAGTGGCAGTGGCATTGTGACATTGCATGGCATTCATATTCTACACCTAACACAGGTATAATGTTCAAATCAGGCCCAGTCTATTAGTGTGTGTGTGTGTGTGTGTGTGTGTGTGTGTGTGTGTGTGTGTGTGTGTGTGTGTGTGTGTGTGTGTGTGTGTGTGTAGTTGATGGTATATTATGGCCATTTTATGATCTTTGGAATCTTTCTTCATTGCACTACCAGCTGTAAAACTTTTCATGTAGCCCCATGCATCCACCACCCTCCTTATTCCACTGGCCACATGACTTTCTTCTGCAGAGGAGTGGAGGATGTCCTCATGTCAAATATGCATACACACATTATGAAATATAGTCCTTCCATAAAACTTCTGAAGCCATCTCAAGACAATTGCATGTGTGATTGCTAATTCTGTCACTGTGTGGTGCACATGTCTCATTTGGACAGTGGCAGGATGCAATGCAAGTATACAAATATGCACAATAGGCTATCTTCCATAATATAGATAATAGAGATTTTTTACAGGGTATATTAATGGCTAGGATTTCATGTGATACTAGCCATTACCCTAATAATGTTCTATGACCTTATGAATAGTTGACATGTCAGTGTTGCTGTCATTGACATGTGCTATATTGAGGTGTGGCTGTACAGTATGACTACAAAAGGGTCTTATAATCTGTGATGTCAGCTAATGTATTTATGGCCATTGATGCCATTTCAGTACATGTTCCTTCTATAACAGCTGTAGTAATATTAAATACTGACACTCGAACTGGTACCCAAAATAAACACTGAACAAAAAAACAATCAAGGTACTGTGGAAGAAGAAAACTGCTCAAATGTAAACCACAAGCTGGTTTTGTGTTTTTTAGTGTTGAGTTTAGCTAAACCACTAGAGGGTATATGAAGTGTACTTTATTGTTTATGCACAAAAAAATCATGGTTTTAAAACATTTTAAATTGGTTTCATATATGCATTTTCTTAAACATGTTTTTTTAAATAATTCATGCGTCTTTTATATGATGAACATTCTAATGTGTGCATTACAGATTTAGTTTTTTAAGTCATTTGTTTTTTAAACTCACTTGTTTTTAATACTTTTTAACATTTTAAATAATTATTTCTCTTTTTTTATTATGTGCAATTTGGCAATGTAACATTAGATTTTTATTGGTGGTGGTCTTGAAGAGGGAAGTACTTGAAATTATATAAAGGTCAGTTTATTTTGTTATACTCTCTGTATATGATAAAGTCTGACTAAATATGAGGAAAATGCTGTATCTAGAAGTGCGTTCATGTATTTTAATTCTCATTAAACCAGCATGTGGTCTACATTCGAGCTGTAGTAATATGCCTTCTGATAACTTTTGACATGATAGGATACACCATCAGTACACATAACAGTGGGCATGCATTTTTGTAGTGGAGCAGACCATCCTGCTATACAATTCACATTCTACCATGACAGTGACACTTGCAGTATGGCACTGGTGTGCATGTGTCTACATACCATCATTAAATGTTCTGTGACTGACATCAGTATCAATTCATATTTATTACATGGTCACATAAGTCTTGTCTCATACACATGGTTGTTATGCTGTGATATGCACAACCCATATATCACATGTTTTGATGCAAATGCAACCTTGTGGAATTCATTGTATGCACAGTTCTGTTGCTACACTCAAGGATTACTGAGGTGGTCAGCAGCACCATTGTGTGACTATTAGCATTTGTGTCAGGAAATGCTCTGTATGAGCTGCAAGCGAGTGCTCTCTAATGTGTCCCAATATGATATCAGGCTGCTAAAACACAGCTTGCCCATGAAACAAATATAGGCATATGTTGTGTAAGTGATGCAAGTATGTCACATTGGTACAGCTGTATGACTCTGGTCATAGCAACAGTGTATGGAATGCATGAATGACCAAGGCTGTATGGAGGTCTTGTCACAAATCATTTGTTCCAATACGTATGAAATGTTAAGTGGAATACACAACTAAGCACAGATCTGCATGTGGAGTCAACAGACATACCCACCCGAAGGACACAAGACAGTCTGCTAGCTGACAGTTTGTCTCATATGTCACCACCCTGTCGCCACTGGCCATCAGGCAAATTATACAAGCAAACATTGCTCAGATTTTATTCTCAGCATGGCAGCACATCTGTGCGGTGTCTACGGCTAATAACAAAGAAGTAATGGGTCCTGACAATGTCACAGGTTGCCTATAGCAAGACTTAAAACCTGACCTACCATACACAGTTGGAACTGTACATCAACAAGCCTATGTTTCCACAGAAGGGTATACAGCAATATGCATCCTTCTGACTCAGTGGGACCAACACCTGATGCATGTAGTTATACACCCATCCTGACTCTCCTCATCTGTGAGGTAGGCCAAGGACTTATCATGGACCTTCTCTAAAAGGACACAGGTAATATCCTGATTGTATACTAAACCCAGGTTTGATGTGTTCAGGCTACATCATGTCTGCTACATCTATTTGCTGTCTACAAGAGGGTTACCAAGGGCATGCATGATGACTACACTATCATACTGTGTAACTTGACCTGGCCAAGGCATATGATACAAATCAGCAGTTAAGTATTACAGAGAAACTGTCACAAGTGGCCATAAACACCTATGTCACCAAGTGGGTAGACAACTGGAACACGTGTGACCGAGAAATATGTTGCAGTGTGTGAAGTCACCTCTATCTAGAGTCCAGTGACCAGGTCCATAACTCAGGGCTCTGTGTTAGGCCCTTTTCAGTCCATTATTTAACTATCAGACAGCAAAACTGACTTACACATCCTTTCTCCAACCAGCTTTGTGGAGGACTGAAAACTAAGTGTCATGTTGGTATAATGCACACGGTATCAATACACGCAAAAGATTGATGTCACAGCCATGGCAACACAGTAGATGAAGGAAACTCATGAGAGAATTAGTTCCATTATGAACGCAAATGCACAAGATAATTATAATATGGACAACACACTCCTAAGAGTAGACAAAGTGGTATGTACATCTGTCAACTAGTCAGGATTGATCATTATTTCTAATACAGACATAATGGTGTTCTTCTGAACACCTTCAGCAGATGTTACATTTTGAGGGAGGTGTGCTTGACTCCCCCTCAGAAATTGCTGACAAATCATAATAGTTGTACAAGTGTGTTCTTGTAGAACCATCTATGATTACTCTCAATCTCATATGTTATGCGGAAGATATGAGATTGCTGGAGGTATTATTCTGATATTGTCCCTGACTGTGCGTGTGTCTATCTACTGTTGTCCATGGAACTGTTACTGTGTGGCCCACTTGCTTGAGACCTATGCTGACAATACATTCATATTCAGGCAACTCATTTTGCATAGCTTCACAATATGCATTTAATCCTTATTGTATATACCTACCTTGATATATACCCTGCCCATTGTTCAAGTCAGGATGCTTATATCACAAAGTATAAGCTCCACTGTAATATCATCTTGTGTGACAGTGACATAATATATAATAACTGTGCAGTTCGTACTATACCATGTTAATATGTGATTACTGTTCATGCTACAACTGTCTTCAGTGACATGCCCTCATCTGCTGTACATTACCATGTTCCACCTGTCCTCTAAGCCTGTGTTCATTCCAATTCATCTGTGTGTCCGTTTTCAATATACACACTTTCCCTGACTATTTATTTATAATGAAGTCTATATACCCTTACTGATCATTTACAGAACTTTCATTCAGTATGCCTGACATAGGTTTCCACAATACTCTGCACTGTATACAACTTCATGCTCCTCGTGGTGCCCTGCAGAGTCCTACAAGTGGCCGAGAGACAAAGAGAGACTTTGGAAGTGTTTAAGTATTGATTCTTTCTTGTTGTATCCCTGAAACGCTAATTCTGCCGAAAACGTGGTTATTCAGTGCTTCTGTGGAACCCTACTGATATCTGCATCGCTTACTGTACTTAAAATTCATTGTTGCACTTTAAAAAGTTACTGTTTGTCGTTTTTGCTTGTATATCTGTAACATAGTTGTAGGCTACACACTCAAGTGCGCTAGCCTCCTCTGTGTATTTAGAGTTATTTAAGTTGCTGCATTTCTGTTATCTGTGAAAAAAGAAAAAATACAAAAAAAATCTCCCTGCTTTCCCGCCTTTCTGTACTAGTCTAGTCCGGTTTTCAGGCTTTGCTGAATCCAGTACTGTGGTTAAGATTCCTGTGTTGCCCATATCATACTTGAATAGTTAGGTGGCTTCCTTGATCACTGTGAGAGAGGGAACTCTGAGCAGCCTACCTGTCCCTGTACGAGTGGTCCCAGCCCAGCAACTTGTAGCTCATTGGCCATATTGGGCTAATTTCTATCCTTTTGTTCTCCCTGGTATAAAAATCGCTTAGAGCATTGGGCAGCGCTGGTTAATCGGGTTTAAAGTATTCCCGGCTCCACAAAGTCTACTCTTCACTTTTTCCCTTGGAACTGCTCTAACTCTCAAATTAAACACTCTATTCTAAATCTAAAACCCTGCACTTGCTCATATAAGCAATTTCTATAATTTAAGCACTAATAATCTAAATAAGCACTACATCCTCATATACTCCCCTTGAGGATGTAGTGCTTATTTATTTTAGAGGAAACCAGTAACTGACCTTTGGACATGCTAGAATAGTATAGGGAACGCCTTTGCAACTGAATCAGAAAGGACCAATAGGGGATAAAGTTGCAAAGGAGTTCCCTATACTATTCTAGCATGTCCAAAGGTCAGTTACTGGTTTCCTCTCCAGTCCAGCTGGTGAATCTGGGAATCTTGAGGCAATGTTACAACTGCTTAATGTACACAGACAACCCTCTCCTCCTGCCAACAAGTACAAATATATGTGAGAGATGCAACCATATAGCCAAACTGGAGGCTGAGCTCTCTCAACTCAGTACTGGCGAAACCAGCCAGGAGGGGAAGGTAACCACACACACCACAAATCCAGTCTCACACAGTCCTACCACAACTGCAGACCAAACACATAAACACACAAAAACATACTCGGAGGCTCTAAAGAAAAATCTGCCAAAACAGCAGAGACCTCCAAAGCAGACACCCAAGCGACCGCTACCCCAAAACAAAACACAGGCAACACATAGCTCACAAAGTCAGTGTGCCAAACAGCCACAGCCCTTAAGGCTTAACAACATACCTGATACACTTGTAATAGGTGACTCTATAGTCAGACACACTGACGTCCCGCTCACCAGGCTGAACAAAGAAAAGGTCACAGTGAGCTGCCTGTCGGGCACTAGAATCCGCCACATAACACAAGCACTCAGGTCACTCCAAAGCAAGTACAAATATGACTCAGTCATTGTCCATGCTGGTGTGAATGACCTAAGACGTACCTCCCTGGACTACATGAAAAGAGACATAGAGGAGCTCTCTGATCATGTAGCCCAGGCCGGTATGACCCTGACCTTGAGCAGCATCTTACCCTCACCAAGAATGATGCCTCAGTATAAAGACAAAATGATCAATTTCAACAAATGGCTTAAGTATTGGTGTCATTCAAAGGAGATCCAGTATCTGTCTGCCTGGGATGACACGCTCGACAAGCCACATTACTTCGCAAGGGACGGCTTGCACCTGTCACCCCTGGGCTTTCGGATATTGGCAAAGGCTCTTGCCACCCCCATAGTGCCTTTTTAGGCAAGGCTCAAAAGACAAACCCAACTCCTTAGACAACACAAGTAGAAAGAAACTAAGGGTAATGCTGTTCAAAGCCAGAAGTCTAAACCTCAAAATGCAAGCTCTCGAAGCCCTCCAAAGTATGGAGAACATTGATGTCTGTGCAATGACAGAAACCTGGTTCATGGCTCCTGAGAGCACCCCAGCACTACCAGGTTATACCTCATATCATGCTTTTCGGCCCCAAAACTCAGACTGAACCACAAAAGGAGGGGGAGTATCCATATTCATCAAGGACACCCACACCTCCAGGTTAGTGGCATTGCACGAAGCATCGGAGACCATCCATGTGCAACTAACAATGGGCAAAACTGCCTTCCAGTTTGTAGCATGCTACAGACCACCCTCTCAAACTCAGGAACCCCACTCGGCCTTCCTGAAGACACTGGAGAATATGAAGGTCTCTCCAAACACCATCATATTGGGGGACTTCAACTATCCAAACATAGAATGGGAGCATTACTCAAGCCCCAACACCCTAGCCCAGAGGTTCCTAGAATTCATAAACTCAAATGCTATGGAACAATTGGTCACCACTACCACAAGAGGGGAAAACATACTAGATCTGATCATCACCAAAATGGGGACACAATGTTCCATACCAGAAGTATACCCCTCATTGGTAAGATCGGACCATAAATTAATCTCACTAGAAATCCACATCCTGCCCTCACCCCCAGCACAAAAGACCACAGTGAAGAACTTCTCAAAAGCTAACTTCACACTTCTTAAAACCAAAGTGGAATCCTTCAAGGCCCCCAGGCCAGTGGAAACCACGGCCCTATCTGCTGAATCCTTTATAAACGCATTCTATGGACACCTTCAGGAATGCATGGATCATGCAATCCCAAATAAAACCAAGACCCATTCCCCCAAAGGCAGGCATCCTGTCTGGTGGACCCCAGCCATAAATAAGCTATATAACAGAAGGAGGAAGCTACTACATGATAGAGCAAAATCCCTAAAAGGGAAGGCATCTCTGATCAGTACTAGCAAAAAACTACGATCACTCATAAAATCATCCAAGGGCACTTTCGAGAGAAAAATTGCACAAGCAACAAAAGATAATCATAAGGCTTTCTTTAGTTATGTTAGAAACCTGGGTGGCAACTCCCAGATATGCTCAGAGTTAGTCCATATTAACAAAAAATACACTGAACCGTCAGACATTGCCAACATCCTGGCAGACAGGCTCAGTGTAAACTCCCCCCCCCTCCCCCCCAAAAGGACAAATATCTATCCCAGCAGAGTGTTGCCTCCCTGACATCTCAGATGCCCAGGTGAGAGCCGCCCTCTCCAAAGCAAAATATATAGCATCAATGGGACCGGACGGTGTCCCGGGCTGCATGCTACATGAACTCCAAGAAGAGCTATACCCTCACATAAAGCTGCTATTCAATCTTAGCCTTACTACAGGATATGTACCCAAAGAATGGCGTACAGCAACAGTGGTCCCACTCCACAAAGGAGGCGCCTCTACGGACCCTGGAAACTACTGCCCCATAAGCCTGACTAGCCTGGTCTGCAAAGCTATGGAGAGGATCATTATGGAGCTCATAAACAAAGACATTGGGGACCTGCAGACACTGGATCCTACCCAATTCGGCTTTGTCAAGGGCAGATCCTGCCTCCTGAACCTGGTAGATTTCTTTGAAACAGTCATCAAGGCCATTGATGAGGGTAAGGTGGTCCACACAGCCTACCTAGACCTCGCAAAAGCCTTTGACACAATACCCCACTCGGGCATCGTAGACAAACTTTCCAGCCTAAATATAAACCCCTATGTCATAAGATGGGTTGCAAACTGGCTCAAGGACAGAACCCACATGGTCAGAATTGCTGGAGCCATGTCAGACTCTAAACCAGTTACAAGTTGCGTCCCACAGGCCTCAGTCCTGGGACCTCTCTTATTCGGAATATATTTTTCTGAGGTACAGGCTAACACGGGAGGACTGTGGCTGACCAAGTTCACAGATGACTGCAAACTGGGCGCCATAACTGACTCTCCAGCTGACACAAGCTTCTTCCAAAAGGGTTCATAGAGATGGAAAACTGGTGCCAGAGTCATGGCCTTAAACTAAACGCCAAAAAGTGTATAGTTATACCCTTTGGCAAAAACAAAGTGCCCACAAATTACCACATAGGAGGTAATCCATTAAGTACAGAAGAAGTAATTAGGGACCTGGGGACCCTAGTTGATAGTAACCTCTCCTTTGACAACCACATTGCCAAAGTGGTTAGAAAGACCTTCTATATAGCCCACCTTATCATGAAAGGATTCACATCTAGATCAGGGGAGGTCATTGTGCCCCTTTACTCATCCCTCATCAGGCCCATAATTGAGTACAATGCCCCATTTGGGATGTACCTTACCTAAAACCTGCAGCAACTAGAAAGACCCCAAAAGTACCTCACTAAGAGGATCAAGGGACTCAAACAGATGCCATATGCTGCTTGGCTAAAGAACTCCAGCTCTACTCAGTTGCATACCGCCTACTCAGAGGCGATCTATGCCTGACGTACAACGCCATGTCCAACCCGGAATTAATGGACATGCTCCACCTCAGAAAATCCAAATCCCTTAGAGCTACGAGGTCGAGTGACTTGAACCTCAGCACAGAAATATATAGGACATGCTGGAGGGACAGATTCATAACCCAGAGGCTCCCTTCACTCTGGAATAGAATCCCAGTCCATGTTAGGCAGAGCCCCTCACTGACTCTCTTCAAGAAAAATCTTGACGAGTGGATGGGAGATCGTAGGTTTACCCCGGGGATCACTTCTGTGTCACTACTAGACAGAGGCACAGTAAACACAACCTTAAAAAGGGCACAGTAAACTCATTCCAAGGGGTGGCAAAAGCCAAACACACTTTGGCTAGGCTTGTAAATGCCCTAGGGCAGATAGCCTAGTATGGACCTATGAACCTATGTAATGTGCTAGAACTATATACATTGCTTTATAAATAACCCTGGTAATCATTGTGGCATTTTGCACAATACCGCAGACCTAGTATGCCCATAGGTAAACAGGTGTACATGTCTGCAGGTGTTTGTGCTCTTTTACAGTTTCAAACTGCTCTTATTTACATTTAAACAGTGTGTGTGGCATGCATATGTAAATAGTGCTGCAGCTCACCGTGCAAATACATAAACTCCATGTAGGCTTTGTGCTAACCCTACACGGAGGTTATTGAATCCCCAGGACGGAGTGCTAATGTTTTGTATGCCATTAGGACATTAAGACAAATTACAGGACAGATACTAATTTACTCCTTTTGTTATACTGTACATTATTCTTCCATTACATCAAACAATAACAAAGTCCAACAGTCACACATTGCATTTAAACAACTAAAATTAATAAAAATGAATAAATAAACACAAATACAGATACAATGTGCATTAACTCAGTAACAACATAATAATTATTAGCTTACTAGGATTAGTGCGACATCTTACTATTTGCTGCGCACATTTCTAATCTTATTAGGCAACAAAGACAAAGAAGGCAAATAATGGAGTGGGTGAGGCCTGTTTTAGTCCATCACATTATTTTTAGTAACCAATGTAAATCTAAATTCCCCACATATTAATTACCAGTCTGTATTCGCATGACAGTGGTTACCACATTACATTGTATTATATTGGTATTACCCAATATAGTGCAGTAATTCCCACTCAACAGTGGACTTAATTTTCTGATACAAGAAATTGCAGTTTGGAAAAAATTACAACAGCATTCTGTTGTGAACAATCACACATGGTGCTATTTAATGAGCACTGAATCATATTTTATGAGAGAGAGAGAGAGAGAGAGAGAGAGAGAGAGAGAGAGAGAGAGAGAGAGGGGTGTCTATCAGTACTGAAGACTATATAAAACAAGATTTAGTTATTTTATTTAAAAAATAAGGTCTTTTGTCTTATGTGATTTATTTCATTTTGCCACATATATCTAAGTCATTCTTTTAATGTATTTCAGTGTGGCTGCTGTACACATCTGTTTTTTTTTGTTTGCTTTTTGCTTGTTTATAAGAGAAGAATATGTTTGATCTAACAGCAGCAGCAGTCTCTTCTATATGGATGTCTCAATACTACGGCAAACACATAATATTAGTGTAAAATATTTAGTACAGGTGCTCCACTACTGATATGGTGTAAATGTTTTGTATATTGTTTCCACAGTATTACTAAGTTATACTGTTCATTGCCATCAAAGTCAATATGCAACTATGTAGGAACCATGAAGGGCCAAAGCTGATACTTTGCATTCTCACCATCTTTTGTACAATGGGGGCACAAAGGGATATGAACAATTTTCCTGCAGCTGTTTTAATATGATTTTACATTTCTCTTTTCACAGTAATAGAGAAGGTAATATTAGCATACTGTAATTAGCACAGCTGAGCTAATACACTAGGCACAACACTACTACTTTGTAAAGTTGTTTTTGCGCAAACACAAAGCTGTACTTATTTGTCTTCTGTGATAAATTTTAGTTCTCTGAATGTATGTGCTACTTTTTATTAGGGTTGGTCAGTGTGACTGTTCTCCATTAGCTGATTGTACATAACAGAAGTATATCTTCACCCCAACAGTAGCATGAATTCTGTATAATGACTGCCAAAATGTCTTCACATAATAGCAGTTAACGTATATAGTGTACGGGGAACATTATTCCAGTCCATCATATTACTTTCAGTAACCAATGTAAATCCAATTTCCCCATATACTGAATGCCAAACTATATTCACACAACGGCAATTATCATATTTATTTATTTTATTTTTATTTATTTAAGTCCAACTTGGAACGAAGCCAATTTTCAGCGGAGGCCCGGGAAGAAATACTCCAAACATGTTTAACGTGGGAGGAAACCAGAGCACCCGGAGGAAACCCACAGGAACACAGGGAGGACATGCAGACTCCACACAGAAGGCACCCCAGCCAAGAATCAAACTAAAGAACCTCTTGCTGTGAGGCGACAATGTTACAGCTGCACCACTGCACCGTCCAATATAACGTTGGTTTTCCATGATACAGTGCAGTAAATACATTTCTTAATTACAAAAACTATTTTATTTTCCACTGCAATACATATTGAAATTTAAAAGCTTTTTAAGTAGCATCTTAGTATCCTATTATAAATGGTTACATCTGGTGCTTTTGATGAGCAGTGAAGAACATTTTATGAACAGAAGGATGCTTTTCAGTATGCTTCTACTATGACTCATTCAGTTACATCTGGATGAGAGTGCATCTGAAAGAAAGCAAAGCAACCTTTTCCTGAAAAATAAATAAAGTATTTTTGCAGGGATTAACACCCTCAAATCAGGAGAAAGCTCACCACATTCCCTCCACACTAACATATATCATCAACTCCATGGTCGCACAAACATAAAAAAAGAAATCTCCCAAAGAAAAGGAATCACTGTTGACATACACTTTGAAACCACAATGGCTCTAATTTCCTGTAGAAAGTGGTGAGTTGAACTTTGCCCACCTGAATTTGACCAGATGGCACCAGTATGTCATCCAATCTAAGCTTGGCAAGGTATAAGGAAGCCTTTCAGTGCTGAAGAGTATACATATAAAAAAAGGAAAAATTCTTGAATATAAATCATTAACCTCTTGGACATATGAAACTGTCATTCTCAGATTGTGTATAGCACTGTTGTTATAGTTAATTGCCCCTCTTTCCAGCCATCTTCTTGTTTTGTATGCTATTAAATATAAGTGCTATTAAATCTTCAAGTCCTTTATGACTACTGTCTCCCCTTTTTCCACTGTTAATGCAACATGATCATTTATACTAACAGCTCAAATGCTTCCATAAGTCCACATTTCTCAAATTTCTCATTTTAAGCTTGACAAAACTCAGCATACAAGACACAGTATGGAAAGAGAAAGTTATAGTACAGAATGGTGTTACAATCTTTACTACAGACCTTACAGTATCTTAACAGCAACTTAATGTCCTTCATGTCCTGGAGAGGCAGAGGTGAAGCATCAGACCTGAATAATTACCCATGCAATAAAGTATGTCAATAACTACATTTACTAAGAAACAGTCAATGACTGTGCGGATGAATTAGCATTTTGCTAGAATCGGACAACTTTACAATCATTTCACACATTCTAGGGCAATTACATTAGCACCTTTGCAGAGCATACTCACAAAGTTCCACAATGCTGGAGGTGGAAATAGTGGTGGAGGTGGTGGAATCAATACACAGCAGACTTTGCCATTGCAGTTCTCTTTAAACTGAGGGAATTCTGTTGAAAGAAAGGGAAAAAAAAACTTTGATTTAACTGACAGTCTGTTAAAATAAAGTCCACTATTTGCCGTAAAATAGTGACTTCATTAAAGAACAATACCATTAACTGACAGAATTAGTACATTTCTGCAAAGTATTTGAATTGTCATACCTAGTATTCTTTGCTAATAAAACAATATAGGCCCTAATGCAAACATTTCCCTCACTCTTCCTGCAGTATCTTCTTCTTCTTTCGTCTTTTCCCGGCTAGGGGTCACCACAGCGGATCACCTGTCCGCTCATGATTGGCAGTGGAGTTTTTACGGTGTCGAGTTGCCAGCCTGGCACCCAACCTTCCACAGAAGGCACACACACGCACACACTCACACCTAGGGCCAATTTAGAGTGTCCAATCCACCTAAAGCATGTCTTTGGGATGTGGGAGGAAACCGGAGCACCTGGAGGAAACCCACGCGACCACAGGGAGGACATGAAGACTCCGCACAGAAGGCACCCCTGCCAAGGATCGATGGCTTTCAGTACCCTGAAAGAGTTAGTCTCTGCTTATAAAACTAGAATGACACCGTCTGTGATGTTATGCACTGAAAATAAGGAACACAGTTTGAGGATATACCTAGCATTGCTTGACACATGAGAACCAATATGAAATTCTGAACTATTCAAAACATGCAACATCCTTTGCAAATTAATAATTATCAAGGTACTTTCCAGTTACATGCAATGCAACATAATATTCAGTCATCCTTTTCAAACATTTTGGTCACAGCATCTCCACAAAGATAGATCAAGCAAATTAATTATGACTGGCTGTCCAATCATAACTAACTTCTTACGCGTTTCAGACATGGATGTCGAACAATTCACCTCATGAAGAGAGGAAAGTGAAGCAAAGTTCAAATGGTGAATTCTGACATTTGTGTTAAAATCACAAAACTACTAATTAATGATTAAAGAAACCCAATCATATTATTTGTACATGATGCTTCAACTGCCACAATATTTTACTAGCTTACAGAAAACCAAGAGCATGGAATATTTTGCTTTGACAGCTGCAAAACACTTAGCTTCTCATCTCTGTGTGTGGCAGCACAATGTATCCCACTGGAACGGCTTTAAAAACTATTAGACATTACACCATGCCACGCATCCATCTTTTTGTGCAACATGAAGAGTATTACTACTTTTAAAGCTGCTTTAGCTTCTTGACATTATTCTATGGTGTCCTACATTGGTTGCTGTTAATGCTCTAGCGAGAGACTAAAGCTTAATAGTGCTGAGAAGTGTTTAACAAAATTGTCTTTTTCCCAAATTTGGAACGTCATCACAGTGCACTGTGCACTACAAAAGACTAGATCACACATTTGGGGGTCATTCTGTAGTTTGACTTGATTAAAATTAAAGTTTTGAACAGCTACTGAAATGGTAAGTTCATCTTACACAACTGTACTATGTTCATCATATTGATCACTGCTGCATTAACTTTAGCTATATGGGTAGATTACCTTAACCAACTACATCTGAGAGGTAGAAGGAGAAGAGTAAAGGAACCCATGGAGAAGGGTTTTACCAAAGCTTTCTCTAGACCTAGAGAAGGAATCAAGTTTATAGTGCTTTGTAAAAGTTAGTATAGAGGAACAAGTATCTGCTTCTACAATATTTATAGAATCCAACCCTTTCCAAAAAACATAGATGAGATCAGGGCCCTTGTAGAGTGGGCATTGACCCTGCCTGGAATGGTTTTGCTAAGGTGAGTATAACAAAAGGTAATAGCCTTCAACAACCATATGGAAATAGTTTGTTTTGACACAGGTTGTCTCTTCTTGTTATCTTTATAAGAAAAGAACAACTGATCCAATGATGTGAAAGATTTACCTCTGTCGAGACAGTACCTGAGATGTTTGTGAGCGTACAAGGTATGGAGTATCCTTTCTCCCTCATTTTTAGGTTCAGGAAATAAAACAGGGAGATGGATAGTTTGGCTTTAAGTAAACTCAGTTACTATTTTAGGCAAAAAAAAAGGATTAGTTTGAGCTTTCCAAGATGGTTGCACACCAATCAACAGCCTAACCTCCGCTCTGCAAGTGTGAAAAAAGAAACGGAAAGACAAGGGGCAGGAAAACTGTCACTTTTAGCAAATTCAGTTACTGGTTAGTAAGTACACTGCCTGGATGCTAGCAAAGAAGAAACTAAGATAGCCTGAAAGAAAATCAACAGAAAAAGTGAAGAGAAACCACTGACTAGGAAAAATCCTGCAGCTGGTCAGCAAAAAGTGTTCAAGCTCCAGCTTTGGGGAAAGACATGGCTTTGAGTAATTTAGAGGAAAAATAAGTACAATGTGCTCAGAGATGACTAAAATAAATGAAACACTGGAGGAATATATAAACTCAAACAACAACAGGCTGGAAAAAATGGAAGAATCCTTAAACAGAAATTCAGATCAGCTGATAGAACTGGAAAAATCAGAGGTCAAAATGAAAAAATGGCTGGCTGAGTATGAGACGGGTCAAGAAGGCATGCTTCAAAAATGGTAGAATTATAAGACAGAACATGTAGGGAAAATCTCAGATTTTCTGCTTTACCAGAGAAACTAGAAAGAACAGACGGGTATTCTGGAGGATCTGTTAATTGAAAGGGCACATCATGTGTATACTCCAAACATGACCATGAGAAAGCAACCAAGACCTGTATTAGTAAATTTGCCTCACTTCATGTCATTAACGTCTGAAAGGACACTAAGGAGAAGGGAATAGAAAGGAAAAGGGTAACTGTAGGTAAAACGATTTCTGTTCTTAACAGTATTTCTATAAATCTTTTCATGATATAAATTGCATGTTTTGTAGTAAAGCATTTTAGATATTTATGTGATAAAGTTACTAAAGTAAACAGATTTTTGTCTCCATCTCTTCTTTCTTAGTATTAATACATGTAGGCATTACAATGAAAAAAGAGAAAAAGGCTAGACAAAAGCACGTTTAAATTAGTTGGCTGTAATCTTGGGTTGCTGAGGTAGGGTTAGGAGTTGGGGTGCAAAAGTATACAGATCATAATATATACAGAGATGATATATTTTCTGTTATTTTTACATAGGTGCATGTCTGTATTAAGACCCTTGGCTTAATGTAATGAGCTTTAAGAGAGAACAAGTAAATAAAAGAACACTAAATGTAATGAACATTTTCATTAAGCAATAAATGTTTCAGCTTGTCTATAGAAGCCTGCAGCTGAGGACTACACATTTTCCTCTCTTACTTCTCCATGGAGACAAGCTGATTATAGGCCAACACAAAAAGCCAAAGCACTGGTTTCTTCAAGGCTAAAAGCTGATGTTTTCTGAAGGCACCCAAGTTGTTTTTCACACTTGGGAGGAGAATAAAGACAAAAACATAAATTAGTGTAAGTAGGAACACAACAGCATTATGGGTCTTAGCCTGGATAACCTCAAATTTATGTCAGCTAAAGCCTGTGTTTGAGCCCATCTATTTGCGACAATTGATCACATTAAGAGGGTTAAACATTATTTGAAGATTTATACAATTTTGTGTGTTTGTATTAAGTTAAAAGGTTATGGGGTGTTCTAGGGGGTTGTTTTTTTTTCTTTGAGGGTTTCAATATAATAATACGCTTTGTAAAATATGACATGAGTTCAAATGGAGATGATAAAAAAAAACTGTATAAAAGATAAACCTGCCTAACAGTAGTGGGTGCATACATTACAAAAGCTGGAAATAAGAAGTTATGTACCTACCATAACGTTCCATGTTAGTTGTCTTCTTCTTCTCTTCTCTCTCTTTCGGGGGTGGCCCCCTCCTCTCCTCCCTCACCAGCACCTAAGCTCGAGAGTCACTTTTACCAGCTCGAGGCAGCCCCATATCCCATGATGCAAGGCGGTAAGTACCCAGATCTCGTTTGATGACAAAGGGCAATAGCACCAAGCATAAAATACTTCCCAAAGGAAGAAAGAAAACTTACAGATGGAAGAAGGACCAGGTCTGAATGGTCTTCAGCATAACAGTTTCTTATAACAAGGTCTGTCCAGGCCAGGGTTGTCAATCAGCACCTCTATTCTGGGTGGCTCAATGGAACAAACTCTTGAGGACTGTAGAGCCAAAACTGGCTCTGTCCCTGGAGGCCAAGTCCAATTTGTAATGGGAAACAAAAGTGTGAGGAGTGGCCAAAGTGGCGCTGCACAAATAGTGTCTAAAGGAAGCTCTGAAAAGCTGTAGAAGTAGCTAAGCTCCTAGTTGAATGTGCTTTAGGTTTTGAGCACAGCTGTTTTCCCCTGAGCAGATAAATTTCAGAGATGACCGAAGAAAGCCATCTGGACAAGGTCACTTTAGAAACAGGAAGGCCTTTTTATTATCGTTGATCCGATTTTCTAAATTTTTGTTCTGTCCAAATAATATCTAAGTTGACGGTGGACATCAAGGTAATGTAGCTTTTGTTCAGCTCTATCTGAATAGTTTGGGAAAAATACAGGGAGATTAATGGATTGATTCAAATTGTTCTTGGTTGGGTTAGTTCTCAAAGATACTCTGTCTTTGTGAAAAGAGCATGAAGTTCAGACACCCTCCTTGCCGATGTAATAGCCACTAGGAATAATGTTTTCCAAGAAAGAAATTTCAGGGAACAAGAAACAGCTGGCTAAGAATCAGGGATGTCAGCACTAAATTTAGATCCCACTGAGGAGGAGGATTCCTGATTGGAGGCTTTAGTAGGAAAATTCCTTTCAAGAAGGCCCTGCAGAGCCTATGGGACATAATATTATGATCTGCTATTCCGACATGAAAATTGGAAATACCAGCCAATTGAACTCTGAGTGTGGAAGAAGAGGCCCGTGCATGAAAAATCTCTGCTAACAAGTCGAGGACTGGCTGAACAGGGGCAGTAAAAGGATCAATATTCTTGGTCTTAGCCCAATAAGAGAAACGTTTCCATTTGCTTGTATAAATCCTCCTGGTAGAGGATTTTAGTATGATGTCTCTAACTGGGTTAGAGATCAAAGGAAGCCTGGCTAAGGAAGGAAGTGGAGCAACCATGCTGTGAGGTTGAGAGAAGGGATAGACCGGTGCAGCTGACCCGATTGGTGAATCAGAAGATCTGGCACTGGGTCCAGATGCGCTGCACCAAAAGGTGATGATGGAGGAACGGGAACCAAACTTGTCGAGGCCAGTAAGGGGCAATGAGAATCAATTTGGCTCTCAAAGCGGTTGCCTTCTGGATAACTTGAGGGATCAGAGGAAATGGAGGAAGGCATAAAGAAGTCCCTGGGGCCAATCTTGGGTCAGAGTGTCTCTGGGGATGGCCTGATAGAGGAAGAGGCAGAAGAAGTCTGGACATTTGCTGTTTTGGGGAGTAGCAAAAGATCGCAACATGGATGACCCCATTCCAGAAAAATCTCTTCCGCTATAGATTGCTTGAGAGACCACTCGTGAGGCATGAGAATAGCTCTGCTCAATCTGTCCGCTACAATGTTGGTTTTCCCAGGGATATGCGTTGCTACCAGAAACCGATGAGAGGAGATCGCCCATTGCCATAGTCTGAACGCTTCTCGACACAAGGGTAGGACTTGGTTCCGCCCTGTTTGTTGATATACCAAACTACAGACATGTTGTCTGTGAAGAAAGTCGTTGAGGGCTTGCAACATTAAAAGCACTGCTCTCCCCTCCAGGACATTTATGTGCAGATGGTATCGGAGTCGCTGCCACCCCCCATGAACCATCGTGCCCTGATAATGACTCCCCCACCCGATCAGGGAGGCATCCGTGGTGACAGTGGCTATCGGGGATGGGGGTACAAAGTACCTGCCTTGGTGAACCTGAGGAGATGTGATCCACCAAGCAAGATGATCTTTGCAAGTCTGTGTCACCAGAATCTGGGTTGGTATGACCACTGTGTGAACAGCATCCACTGAAGAAGTGTAGAATCGAGAGCCAGGAAGAAGAGTAATGGCCGCAGCCATGAGGCCTAATACCTTAGAACCATTCTGGCCTGTACTTTCTTGTTGGCCAGAATGATCCTGACATGACTTTGAATGTCTGAAACTCTTTGATCTGTAAGGGTAGCTGACATCCGAACAGTGTTTAAGTTTAGCCTATGAAGGTAATAGACTGGCAGGGCGATAAGGATGACTTTTGAAGTTGATCGAGATGCCCAAATGAGAACAAAGATTTATTGTGTAATCCCTGGCTTGTATAAGCTGATGCCTGGTGGTGGCTGACAGGAGCCAGTCGTCGGATACGGAAACAAACCTGGAATCCTAGACGTCTCAGGTGAGCCGTGACCACTGCCATGCATTTGGTGAACACTCTGGGGCTGTAGTGAGACCAAAGGGCAGGGCTCTGAACTGGAAATGACTGGACCCCAGCAGAAATCTCCTGGGCGTCTGTGAATTTTGATGTGATATCCTGAAGATCTATTGAGCACATCCAGTTGTCCTTCTGTAAGAAGGGCAGAATTGACTGAAGAGTGACCATTCGAATCTTGTCTTCCTCACAGACTTGTTGAGTCTGCTGAGATCCAATATTGGTCTCCAGTCTCCGGGGACCAAAAAGAACCTTGAGTAGATTCCGGCTCTGAATGGTCTGTTGTAACTGGCTGAATGGCTCTTTTTGCAGTAGTTTTGAGACTTACCGGTGGTACATCTGGAAGGGAATTTGAGGGAAAGGACTTTCTCTAAAGGAATTATGTAACCCTTGGATATGATAGACTGTACCCATCTGTCTTGAGTGAGGGAATGGCAGGCTTTTGGGTACAGTGATAATCTTCCCCGACTGCCTCCAAGGAGGGACAGCCAACATCTCAGGGATGCAGAAAGGGCTTGTCAGAGAGAGGCTCTCTGTTTCCCTGGTTTTGGACCCCTCTGCCTCTAGAGCGTCTGTTGTTGTTACCCCTCTGCCTCTAGGGGTAAACTGACCAACCACATTTTCCACCTTTCTGTCCTTTGGGATAAGGTCTAGAAGGGGTGGAAAACGACTCCTACAGCAGAAAGAGTCATGCCGTCCTGTTCGCACCTGGTCAAAGTTTCCTTCACCTGAGGGCCAAACAAAGCTGACCCATCAAAGGGAGAATTTGTGAAGGACGCCTTGAAGGGATCTGCAAAGTCACATAGCCGCATCCAGGCTTGGCGTCTAAGAGCCACACCTGTACCCATCAGCAGCATATGATATTAGCCGCATGGAGGAGTTTGCAATGGAATTAAGGGTTCAATCTTTTCTTGAGCTCCTGCAGCTGTAGGATCCTGTACTACTTCACCCAGCTCCTTAAGGATATCCCTCTGGAGTCTGGTGAAGTGACATAGGTAATTCAGCGATAGCATAGCAAGGTCGCTGAGGAAAACATCCATCCATGGTCCTAGAGTCCTTATTAGGAGGATGGAAGGATCTGCAAGTTCCTTCTTGGTGGCAGCCACCACCATGGCATCAGCGGGGACACCCTTAGTGAGGAATTGCTTGTCACCGGGGCAGTGATAAATTTTGAAGGCCTCCTAGGGACTGGCTCAACAGAGTCAGGAGCTGCCGAGACACCCAGGAGGTGGAGGGCCGAGATCCAAACGCCTCTAGGTATACTGACTCATCCTCAGAGGGATTGTTGGTGGGCCAGTTTCCTCTGTTTAAGGAGTTCTAGGATGTCTGAGAAGGAGACATCCTCAGATCTAGGGGATCCCTCTGACTCATCAAAGTCAGTATCTGAAGTGACAGACTCGGGAGTCTACATGTTTACAAGTCCTCTTCCTAGGAGGATCTCCCGAAACATCAGGAGAATCCTCGGAAGAGGGGAAATTCCCAATGGGGAAACCTGAGGCGGAGGATCTCTGGGTCCTTTAGCAAGAGAAGTGGCAGAGATGTCAACAGGCACTATAGAGGGAGGAGCTACGGAACAGACTGCTGACTGATACCAGTGGCCAGCACACTCTTCATCACTCGAATTCCCAGGCAGGTCCGAGAGAACCCGTTCAAGAACTAGGAACTCCAGGGACCACCGAAGGGAAGTCTCCGAGGCAGATGTCGGAGCCGAGCTCACCAAGGCCGAGGCTCCAAGGACACAAGGGTCCGATGCCACTCACCCTCGGAGGAGACCATGGAAGCCCGACCACCGAATCCCTCTAAGGAAGGTCTCAAGAGGAGATAAGAGTAGAGGCTGAAGGAACAGAAGGTATCTGTCCTCCAGCCGTAGCAGTAATCATTCGAAGACTCCCACTCCAAGCTCTGGGGTAGATTTGAAGGAGGAACTGTAGCAGTGTGGACCAACAGTCGCCTGTTGAGACGGACTATGTAACATTTGGGCCAGTGCCTGTGACTTAAGTAATCTGCTGACCACTCTCTCTAGGTCATGGTCTGAAAGTCTGGATGACCTTGAAGAGGAGAGGTGAGGAAGGAGACCTCGACCTCTTCCTGGAATGAGCCATCGGAACCGATGAAACTATAGATCCTGGTCGAGGAGCCGAAGACTTATCGGCCCGGAAGGAAGCCTCTGCTCGGGTGAGCCCAGCCGACATACAGCAAGAAATAACGGTGTCGGGTCGGAGCCGCCGCACCCGTGTGGTGCCGGTGCCGGTGGTGGCCGACGGTGAGCGATGACCCCGGGCCGAATCGGCAATCGCATCGGCCGCCAGCCATCGTGCCGGTGGCTTGTTGGTTGAAATCGGCTCCAGCCGCGCCGATCTCGACAACACGACGAGTCGCGCGAGGCCAGGCTTAGACACAGAAGCCTGGGCCTTGGAAGATTTGGCTGATTTAGATGGAGCCGACTTAGCGGAGAGCCCTCCAGCTTAAGAAGACCCCTAAGTATCAGCTTGTTTGTCTTTCCTGCAGGACTCTCTGGCTGAAGGAATGACAAATAGCACAGGAGTTCTGCAGGTGAAGCTGTCAGAGACATCTTCTGACAGCACTGAGACCTCTCCTTTGACATGGTGTTTCACAACACACACACACACCAGCCAAAGAATTAAATTAAATAAAATACCAAAAGGTATTACTAGAAAAACACAAACACACACCCTAACAGGGGGATGGGATGGGTAAAGTTTGACTAAAAAAATTAGTAGAGACAGGGAATTTCTGTCAGAAAATCTATATAATTAACTTAAAACTAAAATTAAAGGGTTTTAGCAAAAGGGGCTAAAATATCAAAGTAGTGAATCACTTACCAGGAGCTGGTAAAAGGAGGACCTCATCGAGATCTGGGTACTACCGCCTTGCATCATGGTATATGGGGCTGCCTCGAGCTGGTAAAAGTGACTCAACCCATCAAGCAAGAATGAAGGCGAGATTGACAACTTAACATCAGACATTTACAAAGCTGACATATACAATAGATGGGAATAATGACTTCTTATCATAACAGTTTGGCTTAGTTTCTGGTGTCATTCCAGGGAGATCTAGTACCTGACAGCCTGGGAAGATATGATCAACAGACCACAATGCTTTGCCAGAGATGGCCTACATCTGTCTTACCTGGGGTTCAGGATTCTGGCAAAGGCTCTTGCCTCCCCTATAGTGCCTTTTTTAGGAAAAGTGATGAGGTTAAAACTACCAACATAAAAATTTCAACAAAACACAAATTAAAGGTCATGCTGCTAAACGCTAGAGTCCAAACATGAAACTGCACTCATTGCAAGCATTCCTAGTCATGGAAAATGCAGACATCTGTGCAGTCACAGAAACCTGGTTCAAAGCTGCAGAGAGCATCGCAGCCTTACCAGGTTACTCATCCTATCATACATTCAGACGTCAAACTGTGGATAGTAAAGCCAAAGGTGTTGGAGTTTCAATATATATTAAAGACATACACACCTCCAGGCTGGTCAAACAGTATGATGCATAGGAGACACTCCAGGTGCAGTTAACTATTGACAAGAACCCTATACAAATCATAGCTAGCTACTGGCCCCCAAATCTGACCCAAGATGCCCAAACTGCCTAACTAGACCTCTTCAAATCTATCAAGATTCAACCCTTTACCCTGATCCTGGGTTACTTTAACTACCCAAACATAGACTGGAAGAACTACTCTTGCCAGAACGCAAATGCCCAGAGATTCATCGATTTTGTCCATGCAGATGCTTCAGAACAGTTAGTTGATACCTCCACAAGAGGTGATAATATCTTGGACTTGGTAGTAACCAATATGAGTAACCACTGCAGCATCCCTGCAGTATCATCCTCCCTTGCAAGATCTGACCATAAAGTGGTCACATTCGAAGTCACCATCTCAACCCAACCCCCTCTAGCTAGGATCAATCAAAATTACAACTTCCTGAGGGATGGTATAAACAGCTTCACAGCCCCCTCCCCATCTCTAGGAACTGGCACCAGTATCCAAAACTATACCAAATTACTATACAAACATTTATACAGACGCATGGAATCAGGAATACCTGACAAAACTAAATTATCCTCCACAAGGAAGAGTAAACCTGTCGGGTGGACATCTGCAATAAATAAACTCTAAAGAAAAAAATTGCTGCCCTGGACCAAGAAGGAGCAGGCCCCCAATTGGAAGCAATCTCTCCTTAGCCTAAACAAGCAAATAAGAGCACTAGTGAAATCCTCCAAAGCAAACCGAGTCCAAATTGGCCACATCTACTAGAGACAGCCAGGGTCAATCAAAATTACAACCTCCTGAGGGATGGTACAAACAGCTTCACAGCCCCCTCCACAACTCTAGGAACTGGCACCAGTATCCAAAACTATACCAAATTACTATACGAACGTTTATACAGATGCATGGAATCAGGAATACCTGACAAAACTAAATCATCCTCCACAAGGAAGAGTAAACCTGTCTGGTGGACATCTGCAATAAATAAACTCTATAACAAAAGAAAAAAATTGCTGCCCAGGACCAAGAAGGAGCATGCCCCCAATTGGAAGCAATCTCTCCTTAGCCTAAACAAGCAAATAAGAGCACTAGTGAAATCCTCCAAAGCAAACCGAGTCCAAATTGGCCACATCTACCATAGACAGTCATAAGGCCTTCTTCACATATGTCCATAATCTCAAAAGTTCAAGGACACCACATATACAAATTCTGTAGATATAGCAAACTTGCTGGCTGAGAGATTCAGCGAAAATGTCCCCCTTCTGTCCCCACCCCCCATCAGTAAATCAGGACATTCCCAGTACCTGCCCCCTTCCCCTTATATCTAGGGATCAGGTCATCATTGCTTTCTCAAAGACAAAAATACAGCCTCCATGGGACCTGATAACATCCCACCTTGCATCCTACACGAACTCAGGCAGGAACTTGCAACACCATTATGCACCCTGTTCAACCAAAGCCTTAGTACCAGTTTTGCCCCAGCTGAGTGGAGGACAGTGACTGTCATCCCTTTACACAGAGGTGGCACGTCCATTGTTCCGGGAAATTATAGACCCATCAGCCTAACTAGCCTGATTTGCAAGGCCATGGAACGGATTATTATGGACATCATTAATAAGGACATTGGCAACCTCCAAACACTCAATCCCACAAAGTTTGGCTTCATCAAGGAGAAGTCATGTCTGTTAAATTTGGTCAACTTTTTTGAGACAGTCACCAAAGCCATGGATGAGGAGAACACAGTGCACACTGCCTACCTTGACCTGGCCAAAGCCTTTGACAGTATTCCCCACTCAGGCATAATAGATAAACTCTTTCAACTATGCATCAATCCGTATGTTACCACATGGGTAGTCAACTGGCTCACTGACAAAACCCACCTAGTCAAAATAGGGGAAGCCACCTCAAGCAGCAGACCTGTATCGAGTGGCATACCCCAGGGTTCGGTGTTGGGGCCTCTGTTATTTGGCATATACTTTTCTGAGGTACAGGCCAAAACCAGTGGGCTATGGCTGACCAAGTTTGCAGATGACTGCAAGATGAGAGCTGTCATCAATTCTCCTAGTGACGTGGACATCCTCCAAGAGGATCTCACCCAAACAAATGACTAGTGCCAGAAACATGGCCTCAAGCTGAATACAAAAAAATGCATCATCATCCCCTTTGGGGAGAGAGATGTCCCCATAAATTATCACATTAATAACAACGTTCTAAGCACGCAGTCAGTCATGATGGATTTGGGCACCCAGATTGATAGCAGCCTGACTTTTGACCACCATGTTGCTTCCATTCTACGGAAAGCTTTCTACATGGTCCATCTCATAAGTAAGGGTATCTCATCCAGGGACAAGGAGGTCATAACATCCATGTATTCTTCCCTTATAAGGCCCATTATTGAGTACAACGCTCCATTCGGCATGAACCTCGCAAAGCACATGCAGCAGATGGACAGACCACAGAGGTTCCTCGCCAGGAGAATCCAGGGCCTCAAAAATCTACCATACATAGATCGGCTAAAAGCCCTAACCCTCTACTCTGTTTCATACAGACTCCTCAGAGGTGATCTCTGTCTGGAATAAAAGGCGATCTCGGACCCCGCCTTGATGGGACTACTGCATATCCGCAAGTCAAGCTCCACTCAAGTTACCCGCAGACGTGGCCTCAACCTGGTCTGTGAAATTAATAGGACTTGCTGGCAGGACAGATTTGTGTAACAGAGACTCCCCAATCTATGGGACATCCTCTCCACATCAAGCAGAGTACCTCTTTACCCCTTTTTAAAGTGATAACTGGATGGGAAATAGAAAATACATCCCTGGGATTCCACCCATGTCCCTGCTGGACAGGGGCATCGGGTGCTGATTTGTCTATACATGGGCTAAACTCTTGGCTAGGCATATAAGGGCCTCAGGGACAATAGCCTAGTAACTTCCTATGATCCTATGAATGGCGGCACCTTCCATATTATCTTGGAATGTGAATGTTTGCACAGGTATAGACAAAAAAAGGAAAGGATATTTAATTATATTAAGAAATGCAGAGTGCAAACAGCAGTTCTACAGGAAACACATCTGGAAAGAACTGAGCATATGAATTTGATAAAGAAAGGATTTGGGGATGGATATTCAGCAGAATATCAGGGACAAAGGAAAATAGGAATACTTGTATTATTTGCTAGAGGAGCTCTAATACTGATAGAAGAGGGGAAAAAGATAATAATGCTAGATGGGCTATTGGCAAGGGAAGATTATTAAACTGGTAGGTATTTATATTCCACTTAAAACTGCTACTATGGACCTTAGAAAATTTAGGGAGAAATAATCAGTTTTTAGCAGGAAATATTACTTAGAAGTTGGGCCTAGAATTTGATTTGCAATAATGATGATGAATCTGGGGGTGGGAGGCTTATAGGGGAAAATATAACAAAGGGGAGATTTCTGAAGAAATTTATAAAAATATTTGGTATGGAAGATGAGAATTGAATTTATTCCCAAGATAAACTTACTGGGTTAGACTAGACAGAAATTATATTTCACAGGAAAGTGTACATTTAATTGAGAGCTTTGACATACATGCAATAACTATTTCAGATCATGTGCCAATAATAATAATAACTAAGATAAAAATGCAAGGTAACAAAGTAAAAATGAAACACTGACACTTCCCCAACTACCTATTAAAAAGAGAATAATTTAAGGAATGGGTAGTGGAAATTATTCAGGAGTTATTAGGGAAGATAGAAAGTACTCCCTTAGTTATAGATGAGTGGGATAAAATGAAAGCGGAGTTAAAAATATGGTAGAAATAAAAGAAAATGAGATATGGTTAAGAAGTAACAAGACTTATTTAGAGGGGCTGACAAAGGTTAAGTATTTCAGAATAAGGAAAATCTCAGAGGGCAAGAAGAAGCGCAACTATACAGCACTACAGAGAAAATAAGGGAGTACCTGGATAGCATGCATGAGTTTAGAAAGATTGCTGTTAAGCAACTATTTGTTGATAATAGTGCCAAAACACAAAAACTTTATGCACAAAGACATACGCAATAGAAAGCAGAAAGGGCTGTTGCTAAGCACTGGGAGCCTATGACAACAAAAATAACCAGAGATCCTGTAGAGGTATAGATATTTTGGACATTTTATCAAAATTTTTATAAAGCAGAGAAAGGGAGAAATCAAGAAAACTCACAAATGGGAATATTTACAGAAGCCTTAAATATGCTAAGGTTACATGTATATGAGGCTCAACAATTAACTGTCAAAATAGGAGGAGAGGAGATAAGAACAGTGACATTTAACCAATCTACAGGGAAGTCTTCAGAAACAGATGGTAGTCCACTGGAAATTTGGAAGCTAGGAGGGAAAAAAATGATACAGACCTGGTAGGTTTTGTTTAACAGTATTTTAAAAGAAGGGGAAGCACAAACATCCTGGAAAAAGCTGTGGTAGCTGTAATACCTAAAGAAAGTAAAGACCTTCAGATCCAGCCCATTTCAATTTTAAACCATGATTATAAAGTGTTTACATCTATAATGGATAAAAGAATGGCAAAGGTGTTGCCAAAATTGATAGATATGCATCAATGCGGTTTTGTGGAGGAGAGGCAAACATTTGACAACATTAATAGAACAATGATGATCTAGAGGGAAGCGGAATGCAAGAAAATATCGCTGTTGTTGGTGGCTCTTGATGCAAAGACAGGATTCAACAGAGAAGGCTGAGATTATATAAGTAGGGCAATGGAAGCATCTTCATTCCCTCATAAAATAATGATGTTAATTATGAGGATATATGAGGGATCGGAGGCAAAATTCAAAGTGGGAGGGTTCCTTTCTGATAAGCTATGTCTGAACAGAGGAATTGGGCAGTAGTGTTCTCCTTCCACTTTGTTATTTGCATTATATTTAGAACCACTGGAAAAAAAATAAGGGACTCAGAAATTCAAGGATATAACTGGTGTGGTAAACAAAAAAGCTGGATTTATATGCAGACAATATTATTTTGTACTTTATGAAACCAGAAAAAGGACATCTCAGTGTTGTGGAACATTTTGTGGAAGAAAAGCTCTTTGAATTCAAGGGTCTGGGTGACATCCCGGGAACACAATCCTGCATGACAGCATCAAGAAAGACTTTGAATGTACTTTTGGAATCCCAGCTTGTGTAAGAGATATCTCACCCGAGACAGAGGGATTCCTGACACTTTGAAAAAGACTATGCAAACATAAGCAAGTCATCTAACTGCAGTTAGACACTTTGTGAACAATCTTGGTGTAGTGGATGGACCAAAGGGTAAGACAGAAAATCAGATGAATAACAATGTGATGATAAGTATCTTTTAAGTTTAGTATTACAGGAAACTTGAAAGAGGAAGAAGATTTAACAGGTTGTGAAGTGACAATATTTTGAATTTGGGGAATATCACCAACTAGTTTAGGAAAGATCAAGAACTGGTTTCCAATCAATTTCATTCTTTGGCACTAAAAACATCATTCGATAAAAGCCCTTCCCCACTCAGGAAAGGGGAACTGGTTCTTTTGTTCCTTGGGACAGCATGTGTTGAAGAACATGTGGAAACAAAGAGAGTCTGATCTGGAGGATGAGGAATGAGCCCTGGAAAGGAGAAATTTCCTCTCACTTTCATCAGTAACCTTGATGAATGACGTTCAGAATCCATTTGTCTGAAATAATCTGTTGCTAAAGAGAAATATGGAGATTCTGACTTTCTGGAAGAAAAAATGTACCACTGTAGAGAATTTGGGGGGGGGGTCACATGATCTCTTGAACAGTCATTCAGACTTGTTGCACTGTCTTTGGTTTTGAGAGGTTTAAGACTTCTTTTTGGAACCCCCCCGTCATTTCTTCTTAGACGTTTGTTTACCTGAATTTTGTTGAGACTGTTTATTCTATTTTTTGCCAAAACTGGATGAGGAGTTGAAAAAAGTCCATTGATCAATTTGGAAAAGGACAGCTGAAAAAATCTTACAGATTCCCTGGATTAGTTTATCCCATTCATCACACTTTTTGATCATCTCTGCTGCAAAGGGTCCAAACACAATCTCTGTACAAGGAAGAATTTAAAATCCCATTTTTAACATTATCTGGTAGGTTCTGGGAATGCAGCCATTCAAAAGTACAGTTGTGTGCACTTACCATAAATGTAGATGTTCAAGTGTATTCACTGTTGCAGTCATTACATTTGGGTAATCTGCTGGCAGGTTGCCCTCAGTCAGCCTGAATTCCAAAGTTTTGGGTCCTGCGTCGGTTGCTGTCTCCTCTTCCATGACGCCAGGTCATCAGGGGTATAAAACAAGCAGCCGACGCCATTTTCTTTAGTTTTTCTTGCCCCAGATGTCAGGTGCCCCCAAAAAGGTAGCAAAATATATATGTATAAAAAGTATATATACATGCATCAATATAAACTTTACCTTCATCTACAAGCAAATACACCACATAGGTTGTAGAAGATAGAGAAGGAAAAGTAAACTCCAGAATGAAAGGGGGGGATGCCGGGCGGGTAACCTGGAGCAACAGTGAATACACTTGAACATCTACATTTATGGTAAGTGTACACAACTGTACTATGTTCTTCGTGTTTCACTGTTGCAGTCATTACATTTGGGTAGAATCCCAAAGCTATGGTTGGGAGGCTGGAGCTAAACAGCATTAGGTGCGGCTATAAAGCCCTACAGAACTGCAGTGGCAAAGCCTGCCCTGGACTTAGAGTGGAGAGGCAAATGATAATGCATTGTAAAGGTGTGGACAGAACTCCAAGTAGCAGCCTCTAGAATGTCTTTGGTTGGTACTCCTCTGAGAAAGGCTGCTGAAATAGCTGCAGCTCTGGTGGAATGAGACCTAATGCCCTTGGGCACAGGTTTACCATGGTGTAAGTAGCAGAAGCGAATACAGTGGCTTATCCACTTTGAAATAGTCTGCTTTGAAATAGCCTTTCCTTCTGATCCTGCAGCATATGTCACTAGCAATTGCTCAGTTTTTCTTACAGCTTTAGTCCTGCTCAAGTAGAATCTTAGCCTGTACATCCAAAGAATGCAGAATTCTCTCCCCCTTGTTCTGCGGATTTGGATAAAAGGTTGGCAGATGAATAGTTTGGTTAAGAGCCACACTGGAAACCACCTTAGGCATAAATGTTGGATTTGTTCTCAGAGACACCCTGTCTGGGTAAAGTATGATAAAAGGCTCCACAGCCATGAGGGCCTGTGGCTCTGAGACTCTTCTTGCTGAAGTAATTGCTAGTAGCAGAGCTGTTTTCCATGATAAGAACTTTACATCAGCAGTAGCAGCTGGTTCAAATGGAGGCAGGGTGAGCTTTTCCAACACATAATTGAGGTCCCATGCAGGTATTGGTGATCTTCTAGGAGGCCTTACATTTTTGGCTCCTCTAAGATACTGCTTTAGTAAAGGATGAGGAAAGATTGGTGGTTCTGTATTGTAATGAGCCGAAATGGCAGAGGCATGGATTTTAATTGATGAGAAAGATAGGCCTTTGTCAAGCATCTCAGTCAAGTATTGTAATATCTGAGGAATATTTGGTTTTGCTGTATCAGTTTCTTGTGCTTGATTCCAAGCACAGAATCTCTTCCATTTATCAGCATAAGATTTTCTAGTACTAGGCCTTCTGGCTTCCAAAATGACATCCATCACAGCTTTACTGAGAGGTGTTGTTTGTATAACTATATAATCAGCCATGCTGCCAGGTTCAGTGTCTGGAGTTGATTGTGCAGGATCTGATAGTTTACCACTTTTTATCTTTCAATAAATCTTTTTCGCATTTGTGGACTACCAGTGGATTATTTTTGTGCTTTACATTGTGGACCATTAGTGGTTTCTTTTTGGAGTCGTTTCGTTTAACCACCTCTGCAAATTGGTCAGTAGTTTTCTTCTGTGTTGGTACTGATTCTGATATTCACGCATACACACACTCTTGGGAAAAACTGACACAGACTTACCATTTGTGTTTCTTTGGCCAAATTACACGATACTGGCTGCCACCAGTCAAATGCCATAATACCTTTCAAAAGGGGTGTTCAGTTATATTGGGTAAAACAGATATTGATACAAATGGTAGCACATTTCCCAAGCAGTAAGGCTTTTCAGAGTGGCCCTTGTATTATCGCAATAAACACTCTCAAGTTATTAAAAATATTTACTAATTAACGATCACAAAAGATTTAAAACATGTAAAAACTGAATAATTGATTCTAATAAAAAAGAAGTTATGTTCTTACCATAACGTTCCATGTGAATTGTTCATCTCGCCTTTGTTCTTACACACGGGTTCGGAGCCAATCTTCGGCTCCGAGTCGGCCACATCACTAGCTCCGCATCTTCGAGAAAGCTCGAGGCACAGTGCTATCCCATGATCCTCTGGTGCTAACCCTCAGATCTAGTTTGCTAACACTCGAAGAACCCCACTAGTTACTGCGCCCTAGCGCACAGAAATGCAACCACACTGTCTAATACTCCATAATAAAATAGAGGAGAAAAGATGCCATACCTGAAGTACAGTAGGAAGCTCAAGAACACCCACATCTAGAGAAGACTGAACTCAGCTCAAGTCGTGCCCATTCTCCCAGACCGCAGGACGTGGGATGGAGGGGGGGGATGTAACAACAAAGGCGAGATGAACAATTCACATGGAACGTTATGGAAAGAACATAACTTCTTTATGTGAAATTGTTCGATCTCGCCGTTTGTTCTTACACATGGGTAGCGTCCCTAGCTCCTTTATCCTGGGTGGCTCAAGGGAGAACATTCCTGAGAACAGTGGAACCAAACGTCGCCCTGTCTCTGGAGTTTTTATCTAATTTGTAGTGGGTAATAAAGGTATGTGGTTCTGCCCAGGTTGCCGCCGCACAAATGGTATCTAATGGTAAGCGAGCGGCATGGGCCAAGGAAGTAGCAACTGCCCTCGTAGAATGAGCTCTAGGACTAAAGGGGAGCTGTTGTTTCGATTCTGCATATACGAAATGTATACAGTCCGATAGCCATTTGGATAAAGTAAAGTTCGCTACCGCTTCTCCCTTCTTTTGGTCAGCATAAGATACAAATAGTTGGTCTGATTTTCTGTATTCCTTAGTCCTGTCTAAGTAAAATCTCAGCTGCCTGTGGATGTCCAATTTGTGCAGCATGTATTCCAGCTTATTAGAGTGATTTTTGAAGAAGGTGGGTAGCTCGGTTGATTGATTAATATTCTGAACTGAACAAATCTTTGGAAGGAAGGATGGATTGGTGCGCAATGTTACTCTATCTGGGTGAAAAATCATGTATGGGGGCCAGACAGACAAAGCTTGCAACTCTGAAACTATCCGAGCGGAAGTGATGGCAACCAGAAAGAGTGTCTTCCATGATAACAATTTGAGAAGAGTTGTGGCAGCTGGTTTGAATGGGGGCAACATGAGCCGTGATAACATCAGGTTAAGATTCCACGGGGTGATTGGATCACGAAAAGGGGGACGGAGGTGAAAGGTACCTTTCATAAAGGCTTTGCAAAGTCTGTGGGACATGAGAGAATTATCTCCTAGACCAACATGAAAATTTGATATAGCCGCCAGTTGTACCCTTATCGTGGAAGTGGAAGCTCCTTCCTGAAAGAGTGTGGAAAGAAACTCTAGTATCTTGTGTACTGGAGCCCCTGATGGATCTCTGCCCTGTTGCGAGGCCCAGTACGCAAAACGTTTCCATTTGCTATTGTATAGCTTCCTCGTGGATGGCTTATGGGAAGATACAATGATTTGTTGAACTGCAGGGGACAGTAAGTCTGACCTGGCTAAGATGGGAAGCGGAGCAGCCAAGCTGTCAGTTTGAGGGACTTGAGAGATGTGTGGGGAACTCCCGACGAGTGCGTCAACAGGTCTGGCACTGGGTCCAGAATCCATGGTTCGTCCACCTGATGAGTTTGAAGAAAGGGAAACCAGATTTGTCGAGGCCAGAATGGGGCTATCAGAATTAAGGTCCTTTCCAGACGTTTGGCTTTCTGCAAGAACTTAGGAATTAACGGGACAGGGGGAAAAGCGTAAAGGAGACCCGGGGGCCAATCGTGTACCAGTGCGTCCCTGGGGGCGCCCCCCAAAAGGGGTAGTAGGGCAAAGTAGCTTCTGCATTTGGCATTCAATGGGGATGCAAATAGGTCGCAGCAAGGCTGGCCCCATCTGAGGAAAATCATTTCCACTACTTGAGGTTTGAGGGGACCACTCGTGCGGCAACAGGATGGCTCAGCTCAACCTGTCCGCAATCACGCTGGATGTCCCCGGGATGTGCGTTGCTATCAGGAAGCGTCCGGTGGACACAGCCCATTGCCAAATCCTGAGGGCCTCTCTGCACAATGGATAAGACCTGGTTCCTCCTTGTTTGTTCATGTACCAGACTACTGACATGTTGTCTGAACTGTCACTGTTCCCAGCTCTAGGACATTGATGTGCAGATTGTATTCCAAGTTGGACCATTGACCTTGGACTGTTCTTCCCTGAAAAAGGCCCCCCCCCCTATCAGGGAAGCATCCGTGGTCACAGTCGCTGTAGGACTGGGTAATACGAACGGTCGGCCTGTTGTTAGATCCTGACTGTGCATCCACCAAAGGAGATCCCATTTGCAGGAGTTTGTGATTAGGATCTGGTGAGACAGTGGAAGCTGTCGGTACGACCACTGAGCGAAGAGCATCCACTGAAGAATCCTCATATGCATTCTGCCTAGGGGAACTACAATAAGAGTGGCTGCCATCATTCCTAGGACTCTTAAGATTTGTTGTGCAGGGACTTTCCTGCTCTGAAGAAGGATAGAAATCTGACTTCTGAGGGCTGATACTCTTGATGGGGGGAGATTGATTCGAGCCAGGGAAGTGTCTAAATCTGCCCCTATAAATGAGATACGCTGTGAGGGCGATAGTGCAGACTTTCCAAAATTGATTGTTATGCCTAGAGAGGAGCAAAGGTTGATGGTGTAATCCCTGGCTTGCACAAGACGATACTCGGTGGTGGTGGAGAGGAGCCAGTCATCTAGGTAAGGAAATACTTGGAATCCCATCTGTCTCAAGTGAGACGCTACTACTGCCATACATTTGGTGAACACCCTGGGGGCTGAGGTGAGGCCAAAGGGCAGAGCACGAAACTGGAAGTGACTGGCTCCCAGCTGGAAGCGCAGATGATCTCTGGATGCTCTGGCCATCTTGATATGGTAGTACGCGTCTTTGAGATCTATAGAGCACATCCAGTCGCCCCCCTGTAGGAAAGGAAGGATCGACTGTAGCATGACCATCCGGAACTTTGCCTTCTCCATGAAGGTGTTGAGTTTGCTGAGGTCCAAAATTGGTCTCCAGTCCCCTGTTTTCTTTGGAACTAAAAAGAACCTTGAGTAAGTTCCGGATCCTATTTGGTCTGCTGGGACTGGTTGGATGACTCTGTTTTCGAGCAGCCTTTTTATCTCTACGACTGCCTGGTCTCGCAGACTGGGAGGAACATCTGGGAGCTTTTTGGGGGCAAGTGGAATTTTTATAAATGGAATATTGTAGCCTCTGGTAACTATGCTTTTTACCCAGGAATCTGATGTGAGATTTAGCCAGGCCTCTGGGTATAAAGCCAAACGACCCCCGACTGGCTCCAGAGTAGGACAGCCGGGTCTGCACTCAGGAGTGCTGGAAGGGCTTCCCAGAGAAAGTCTCTCTGTCACCCTGATTTTGCGGACTCCCTCTGCCGCCTGGGTGGCGTCTTCCATTTCTTGCCTCTCCTCTGCCTCTGGAGGGGGCATCACTCTGAGTGGGCTGAAAGGATCCCTGAGTCTTTCGGAACCACATTTTTCCGCCTCTATGCCCTTTGGGGTATGGTCTAGATGGGGTGGAAAAACGGACCCCTACAGCAGATAGGGTCTTCCCTTCTTGCTCGCACCTAGTGAGAGTCTCCTTTACTTTGGGGCCAAACAAGGAAGCACCATCAAAGGGGGCGTTTGTAAAGGAAGACTTGAAGGATTCCACAAAGGAGCATAGGCGCAACCAGGATTGCCTCCTCAGAGCAATCGCTGAAGCTGCCTTCGGCTGCGTATGAAATAAGCCTCATGGACGAGTTCGCTATGGAATTGAGGGTGTTAAGCTGTGCTGTCACTTTTTCGGAGACAGCAGCATCTGTGTTACCCTGGAGAGTATCTCCGAGTTCCTTAAGGAGATCTCTCTGTAGACGCGTGAAATGCGTAAGGTAGTTGAGCGATCGCATGGAGAAGAACTAAAGACGCGCTTCCCATACCTGTCCATCGTCCTAGAATCCTTATTAGGAGGATGGACAGAGGAAGATGATTCGGACATTTCCTTTTTAGTGGCTGCCGCCACCACCATAGTATCCACAGGAACTCCTTTCGTAAGGTAACTCTTGTCTTGAGGGGCCGTGATATATTTGTTAGGTCTGCGGGGGACCGGTTCCACTGTATCAGGTGATTCCCAAGCTCTACAGGCTATGGGTTCCATTAGCTCGTCAAACGGTGGGGTCACCCAGGAGGTAGAAGGTTGAGCCCCAAAAGCCTTCAGCAGTACCGATTCGTCTACAGAAGGGGTAAGGGATTGCCAATCTCCCCTCTGTTTCAAGATTTCGAAAATGTCAGCAAAAGAGACATCTTTAAAGGGGGACTGTGGGGACCCTTCTGCTTCATCCAAATCAGTATCAGATGTTAAGAGATTCCTGTGGGGAATCAATGTGCCTCCTCTTGCACAATCTTTTCCATGGTACATCCTCGGAGAGGGCTTCTGGGGATGCCTCCGAGGAAGTAGGGGCGCCCTCTGGGGCTTGCTGAGGCATTGGGTCTCAACGCTTAGCAGGGACTGAAGGTACAGAAGCAGAACACGGACCCTTTGGGGAAGGAGAAGAAGATGTCGATGACGTATGTGTCTGTTCAGACAAGACCTTCCTCATGATGTAGAAGGCACCGGTGCCCCGGTCCAAGGACCCTACCGGTTCCAAAGAAGCCGGTAGCCTCCCCGGAACCGGGACCACGGGCTCCGACCCTGAGGACGGAACCAAATTGATCTGAGCCGAGGCCCTGAGGGGAAGAGTCGGAACTGAAAGTTCGGTTCGACTGTCCCCCATGGAACCTAGGAAAGACCGTCGGCTCCGAGAACCCCCAGCTGGTTCCGAGGGTGTCGAGGTTAAAGGTGTCGATAGCACTGCTGGAGGCTTCAGCACCGAGGGCTCTACACTCATCGGCTCTTCGATTCCTGGCTCCGACGACTCGACAGGTCTCGGAGGAGGATTGGTCGAGGGGGTGGGAAGGGTCTCGAGTTTCGAAACCAACTGGGATGAAACTTCGATCAGTTTGGACAGAGCCGAGTTCTCCATTAGTTTCTGTACCACTCGGTCCACGTCGGAATCGGAAAGCGGCCTCGAAGAATGGGTTGAAGTGGCCAAAGCCGTCACCGAGCGAAGGATTGAAGGCGGTGGTAACTCCGACACCGGTTCCAATATGGTAGTCTCGATCAGAGACAAGGACTCGACGCCCGACCCCGAGGTCTTTGGAGCCGGCGTCCGAATCTGAAAAGAGGTGCTCGGAGCCGAGGACTTAGGCTCCGACACTCTTGAAGACTTCGACCCCTTCGAAGACTTGGACACTTGTTCGGTCTTGTCCAGGGCCTCTTGAAATTTGGGTTTTAACAACCCTCTGTCTACCAACTTCCTGCGTCTTTCCAGCATGACCCTCCCACTGAAGGAATGACATATGGAGCAGTCTTCCTGCAAGTGGAGAGGGCCATGACAGTAGACGCAGGACAAATGGTTATCAGTTATGGACATCTTTTGTCCACACTGACACCTCTTGAAGCCTGATTTGGCTTTCTCAGACATTTTAACTCTATATTTAGTAAAAAAAACACCAAAAGCACAGCACACTAAATATATAAGAACACACTATATATAATAATAATACACAAACAGTCTAATGTAATAAAGATTAACACTATCTTAATATGTGTATATATATATATATATATATATATATATATATATATATATATATATATATACATATATATATATACACACACACACACACACATATATATATATATATATATATATATATATATATATATATATATATGTAACAAAGGGAAAAAGTTAAGGCAAAAACTACAAGAATCTAAATACTACTGTCAGTCCTGACAGAAAAAAACAAGGCCTTAACTAAGGTAAATACTAACTATTTAAAGCTATTCTATCTAAGAAACACACTCTATAAGCTAACACACTCTACACTATTATTTATTACTTTTAAAACTACTTTAAACACTATTTTTAAACTACAAACTTCGAAAAATTTAGTAAATATAATGAAAAATACTGGCCCGAGCCTCTCAGTATGCGATCTGCTGCTAGCGGCAAACTAGATCTGAGGGTTAGCACCGGAGGATCATGGGATAGCACTGTGCCTCGAGCTTTCTCGAAGATGCGGAGCTGGTGATGTGGCCGACTCGAACCCGTGTGTAAGAACAAACGGCGAGATCGAACAATTTCACATCAACAGTTTCACACACAGGAAATATGAAAATAATACTGTAGGACAGATCTCACATTGATTTTAGAAAACCTATGACTAATTAGCTGTAGTTCCCTATCTGAAGATCAACTGCCCCTATCTAATCTAAATAACTCAGCAAGGCAAGATTATACTCTTACTTCGGCAAGGTAGGATGAGGAATTATGTCCACACTCCAGGTTGTTGTCTGTCCTCAGCGACTAGAACAACTACTTTGGAATAAACTGGACTACTACTGCTGAACAGCTCTGGAAACAAAACATGAACTGACTCAGAACCTGCTTTTATAGGAGATTTTTTTAAAAGTAACAGGAAGCTGCTATGAGAATTCTACTCTCTCATATCAGACTTTGCAAAGTAAACAAACAGCTGCAGTGAAATTTTATTCTCCTCTGCCAGTACCCCTTGGTCAGATTGATAGAGGTCAGATACTTAGCCTCACCCAGCTATTCTAAAGCTTCATCTGTTCTAGGCAAGGTGTATGCATCTGGCTCTGTATAACTCTAATTTTCTGTAGTCTATGCAGAATCTTACACTACCATCTTTCTTCAGTAGCAACACTACTGGGGAAGCCCAAGGACTCCTGGACTCCTGGATTACCCCCAGCTCCAACATCTCCTTTATCTCCTCCTTCAAAGTCTTTTTGACTCACTCAGGCACCCTATAAGGAGCTTGTATCGACATGGTGCTGCACTAGGTGGGTACATCCTGGTTTCCCAGTGAACATGCTCCCAAACTCCTGTAACATTGTTCATATTTCTTTAACCATATTGCTATCTCTCCCACAAAAGTGTCAGTCCGAGCCTCGCTGAGAAGATCAGTCACCAGATCCACCTCAAACTCTTCCTGCCATCCACTGCAAATACTCAGCACCGCAGCCTCCCTATCGTGATATGGTTTCATCATGTTAACATGGTACAACTTATGTCCCTGCCTCCTGCCAAGTAAGTTTATCATGTAGTTAAAATCACTAATTTTCCTTATCATTTCAATGGGTCTCTCCCAAGCTGCCTGCAACTTTCTGTGTCTGACAGGAATGAGCACCATAACCTGCTGCCCCACAGTATACTTTCGGGCTCGAGCCTTCCTGTCATACCAAACCTTTTTCTGCTGCTGGGCTACTGTCAGGTTCTCCTGGACCAAACCCATGAGCTCCCCCAAGCTTTGTCCTAAATTTAGGACATATGCCACAACACACTCCTCATGGGATTCACAATCATCCTCCCACACATCATGAATCAAATCTAAAAGCCCCCTCACCCTATGCTCATATAGCAACACAAAGGGTGAAAAGCCTGTAGATTCCTGAGGTACCTCTCTGTATGCAAACAGTAAATGAGACACATATTTGTCCCACTCCATTTTAAACTAGTCTGCAAGTGCCTGTAGTATAGTCTTTAATGTAGAGTTACCCTCTCCACAAGACCATTAGTCTGAGGATGGCAGGGGGTTATTTTTAGATGCTTCACCCCACAACACTTCTACAGACAAGCCAGCAGGTGTGACAAAGTTGGCAACTCAGTTAGCCAGTATCTCCCTTGGAAAACCTATTCTGCTAAAAATTTCTAACAAAATATTTGCCACTTTCTCTGCCTCAGTGGAGGATAAAGCCACTGCCTCAGGGTATCTAGCAGCATAATCTACTACTACTAGGATATACTTCTTCCCTGTAGAACTTGGAGTACTCACTCAGAGGCCTCACAATATCCACAGCTACCTTCTGAAATGGTTCTTCAATCACAGGCAAAGGCACCAATGGAGCCTTGACCTTGTCTCCTGCTTTTCCTATCTTTTGGCACTGCTCACAGGTCCTGCAGTACCCTGTTACATCCTTTGCAATCCCAGGCCAATAAAAGTTCTGCATAATTCTTCTCTTATTACACTTTATGCCCATATGACCTGCAAAAGGAATGACATGGGCTATGGCTAGAAGTGCCAGACGGTAGGCACTGGACACTACCAACTGCTGTATTACCTCACCCTGTAGCCCCCCTCAGAGGTCTACTCTCTGTACAGTAACCCTTTGTTCCAGTATTCAGACTCCCTCTTTCCCTGAGCATCAGGTGCCTCCTTAGCTACCTCCCTCAAACCTCATAAAGTAGGATCCAGAAGCTGAGCCTGTCTCAACTCTGTGTTTGTAACCTCTCCCAGCTCCCCGTCCACAGGAAGCCTAGTACTTTCTGACAGCTGTGCCTCACTGTCAGCCTGGGTACTACCACTCACCTCTGTCCTTGCAGCCAGCATGCCCCCGGGAACACCAGTGCCTAGCTGTGGTTCACCTTCAGGCTCACTGCTACAAGGTAGCTCCCTCCATGAAGTAACCACATCACCAGCCCCAGCTTCAGGCAGAGGGTCTGTCTGGGCCCCCCCCCCCCCCCGGCAACGAGACCTACCTGCCTGTCTCCAAGCTTGAATGCATGTAACTGCATACACACAAGGTACTACATTATCAAAATCTTTCCCTACTAAGACATCCAAAGGGATATCCTCAAACACGCCTACCTACTTGTTCCTTTTTCCACTCTTCCAGTCAGGATGAATCCTGGCCAAAGTTACTTGCAATGGGGTCCCACCCAAAGTTCTGATGATAGGATGCAAATTTTGGTGATAGTTTGGCACCTCTGTTGTTTCCGGACAACTTACCACTGACATTCTGTTATTCCCACTTGCTGGCTCCCTCAGCTTTTGTTTATCACCTTGCTTCAATGGACATTTGTATGCTACATGGCCCCTCTGATTACATTTGAAACATCTAATCCCTGATCCTGACCATATGCTTGAACTAGTGGCTTCCCCTATTACTGATGAACTCTGTTGGAGTGGTTTAGGCTGCCCCCATGGGTCCCCTTTTGTCCGTGAGCAGCACTGGATATCCCCTTTTTATGCAGTGATGCCATGCTTGCTAAGTAGAGATCCCTTTTCTCCCCAACTCATTTTCAGAGTTACACTCTCAGACTGCCAACCAGATCCTCGTGTCCTCAGGCAAAGTACTATGAGCTTGTTTTCTCACCAAAAGGTCTGCCAGTCCTTCAAAAGTGGTGACCTGATACCCACTCACCCACCTGTGAAAGTAAGTACTTAAATCAGCAATGTAATCCCACAAACTTTCATCTGCCTTGCATCTATGTTCATTATTTCTTTTTATATGTTTCAGGGGTTAGTTTGAAACAATCAAGTAAACATTGTTTTACACTATCGTAATACAAACAATCAATATCAGACAGTATAGCAATTGCATTAACAGTTCTAACATGGAATAAATAAGTCAGGAACCATACCAAGAGCCCTTGGTTAACATTATACTGTGTACATACCCTCTTAAATATATAAATACAACTATCAAAGTCATCTCCCTCCTTGTACTGAGGAAAAAGTTTACTGACCTTTATGGCTTCTGGGGTTTGGTCATTCCCCTCCCCATTATCTCCATGACCCTGTCTAAGGGTTAGAAGCTCCTGTTCTTGCTGTCTCTACCTCTCATTTTCTTCAGCTTCCATCTACAAATGCCCCAGTTCATACTGACGCTGCTTCTCTCTCTCTTCAGCCTCCAGTTTGAGTCTCTAACTCCAGATGGATTTTACGTCCTCTGATAAAAAAGTGAACTGTCTTGTCTCGTAAGGCTTCTTATCCCCAACTCCAAACTGGATATTCTCTGAGCTGCTGGTCTGCTCTGTGGTTGCGACTAAGGCTGAGATCATTGCTTCCGCAGTCAGGATGGCATGCAACAGTCCTTTGGCTTCACACACCTTGGCCAACTGGTTCCTTGTCAGCTTACTATAATCCTCTGCTGATATCTTTGCCTGTTATCTCTGACTAAACTGACTAAAAAATTAATAAAACTGTTGTGACAATGAAACTCTGTATGTTTACCTTGTGGCTGTTGAGAGTGCACACCTTGGTGACAACTATCCACAGGCTACTAAAGCTCAAATAAAATCTCACACCTCTGGCACCAATATGTGATGAACCCTCTTTTCCCCGGGGCAATAACTAAGGAGTCCCAATCCTCACCACTGTCTCTGGTAAGGGACTATCACTAAAAGTAGGGATAGAAATACACAATTTCCCCTAAGAGTACACAGGAACAGGTTCCAAAACTGGGACTGGACTATATGCTTCACTACAGGTCCCCAAATGAGCCTCCACACTAATACCACAATACCCTTCAAAAGGGGTGTTCAATTATATTGGGTAAAATAGACATCAAAACAAATGGTAACATGTATCCTAAGCAGTAAGGCTTTTTGGAGTGGCCCTGGTATTATCACAATAAGCATAAACACTCTCAAGTTATTAAAAACATTAGCAAAATAACCAGCCTCAATGAGAGACAGTAAAACATTTAATAATAAATAACAGTATTTAAAACATGAAAATACTGAATAACTGATCCAATAAACAACAGAGTTTCACACACAGGAAATATGAAAAAATACTGTAGGATAGAGCTCACATTGATTTTAGAAAAGCTCTAACTAACTAGCTGTAGTTCCCCAACTATCTGAAGATCAACTGTCCCTATCTTATCTAAATAACTCAGCAAAGCAAGATTATACTCTTAGTTCTGCAAGGCAAGATGAGGAATTATGTCCGCACTCCAGACTGTTGTCTGTCCACAGCAAATAAACAACTACTCTGGAAACAACTGGATTCCTACTGTTGAACAACTGTGGAAAGAAAACTTAAAAAACTGATTCAGAACCTGCTTTTATAGCAGATTTTTTTAAGTAACAGGAAGCTGTATGAGAATTCTACTCTCTCATATCAGACTTTGAAAACAAACAGCTACAGTGAAGATTCTATTCTCCCAGCTCTGGCACACAATGACATCACATCTAGATCAGCTGACACTGGCATAACATGCATTCAGAATTCTCTTTAAAAACATGTACATTTGGTCAGCCAGAAGAACAATGTTTGACAGTCAAACATCTTACATAAATCACAGTGATAATCAAAAGACATTAATTTATTTACAAAATTATAGACAGTCATGCTGGTATATGTAATACAGGGTAAATTACAATTATTTAGAATTATTTACAAAACTTCAGCCAGTCATGCTAGCACAGATAACAATATCTAATATCCTCACAATTAGAAAATGGAAATCAAAATCTAAACCAATGTTAACTGAGTTCTGAAGTTTGTAAAGGTGGGATCTTTAGAAAAGGGAAGGAGAAAATTATATAAAAATAAATGAAGTTTGTGAAAACCACATACGTAGAATAATGTTAAGGAGGAAACACGATGTTTGAAGGAAAGCAAAAATTGAGCAATTCATGTAATGTTGGACTAAATGATAATTCTTAAGAAATATATATGTACTGCTTGAAAATGACACTGAAAAACTATGGGTTGTTTTCTTTTCTAAGAGTAATCCAACAGTATAACCATAGCTGCCCTGAGCATGGTGTGAGACTCAATTGCATGTGTGCGTGTGAGGGGACAGGTGGAGTTAGGTAAAAGAGTAGTGGTTTCTGGATGCAGCTATGGTCAGCTGTTTCTTATTTTGGTTGTTATTCAGAAACCACTTGTATTTCTGTGTGTGTGTGTGTGTGTGTGTGTGTGTGTGTGTGTGTGTGTGTGTGTGTGTGTGTGTGTGTGTGTGTGTGTGTGTGTGTGTGTGTGTGTGTGTGTGCACGTGCATGCGTGTGTGTGAGAGACAGAGAGTTGTGTGTATCTGTATTTTTAAAAAACATGCTGTAGGTTTCTACTGCAACTGACCCAAAAGGGAATGCAGTCGTGGGTTGCAGCAGAGATTCTAGGTATTTCCTATCGAAGATGAGGGGAAGAGTTATGTAGAACAACCTTTTTAAGCATCAACTATGATGCACACTATCCTCTAGATAGGAGAACATAGGTCACAGACTACTCAACGTGTCAGGCCTAGCAACTCAACGGTGTAAAAGTGGCACTAGGTAATTTGGATACATTGACTAATGCTGCCAAAAATGGTTAGAGACATCTGCAAGTTGAGGACCTGGCCTTCTCCAACCTATGCCAGGGACCCATGCTAATGGTGGGAGGGGTCTATGTGCATCTACTGGCCAGTGTGCACCTATCATAAAGCCTAGAAGCCCTGGGTCAATAAATTTCTGGCTGGTCAATGTCCAATTGCCCAGCCTAGGTTAACTGGGATAGCTCTGTTGAGCAAAAGCTGGACATAAAATTAATCAACCTGGGGAAATTGAACTAAGAATTGCTACACTGAATATAGGTTCACTGACAGGCTGCAGCTTGGAAATGGATAACATGATGGTAAAGAGGAGGCAGGACATCCTCTGTGTCCAGGACACAAGGTAGAAGGGCAGTGCAGCAAAGCCACTTGGTTTCGGTTCCAGAGTCTACTAATCAAGGGAAGACCAGACTAGAAATGGTGTGGGAATTGTGGTGGTATATCGTCTTCAAAAGACAGAGTGGGACATCATCAAAATTAGTGATAGACCTATGGCAATCAGACTCCAGTGTAAAGGCAGGCCAGTATTCATGATGTCAGCCTATGCCCCACAGCACAAAAAAAAGGAAAAGAGTGCATCTAAGCAGCAGTTGCAAAACCTACTAGATAAAGCAGGACAGCATGAGTTCTTGTTAATGGGGGAACTGAATGCTCATACTGGTACAGACAGAAAAGGATATGAGGACTGCCTGGGTCCACATGGGTGGGTCAACCATAAGAAAGGTGACATCATTACAGACTTCTGTATGGCAAATGGCTTGCTGATGGCCACATGGTTCAGCAACAGAGGCAGTCACGAAATCACATTCAACACTGGACAGCATGCAACTCATGTAGACTTCTTCCTAGTAAAGAAATGGCACTGGAGTAGAATCAGAGATTGCAAAGTCATCCTCAGTGAAACAGCAGGCTTGCAGCATAAAGCATTGGTAGCCACAATCAGCTGCAAGCAGAGGTCAGAGAAGGTTCTAAGGTCAGCAGAGAATAGTTTGAAGATCGGAAAGTTGTCTGGAGCAAAAGCACAATATTTCAACGAAACTGTCTGCTTTAGCAGCTCAGGAAGAAGAGGGAATAGGTGGAGTCAAAGAAGAATGACAGCATCTCAAAAAAGCAAGTGTGAAGACTACAGAACAGATACATCGCTGAGACTGGTATGGAAGTAAAGTATATAAGGAAAGCTGGTGGTGGAATGTAGAGGTCCTGGACTTTGTCGACAGAAAGGAGGAGTGCAGGAAGAAGTGGGTGATAGAAAATATGGATCAGGCAAAGAAGGATGGTTAGCTAACAAAAAGTCTAAGAGACCAGCTTCAATAGTAAAACACAATGCATCCCAGGCACTCTAACAACATCTGGAAAGTGACTCAGCAGATGGCACAAAAAAACTCTTTTTAAGTTGCAAAGCAAATAAAGAAAGATGAAGACACTCATCAGACACCATTTATAAAAAATGCCAGAAACAACATGCTCATATGTCCAAAAGTCATCAAAGGCAGATGGAAGGAGAGAAAACTCTAAAGAATATGTATTGTTCCAAATACAGCCTACAATGAAAGAGGAAGAAGAGCCCACCCTAGAAAAAGTAAGAAAAGCATTAAAGAAAATTAAGTTTGAGAAAGCAGCAGGCTTAGTTGAGATCACAGTAAATACGACTGACGTTAAGTGAGTTAGTGGAGAAATGGCTCCTGAAGCTACTCATACCAGTATGACTAGAAAAACATATCAAATATGACTACAGGATAAGTATTTAAGTATCAGTGCATACGAAGAAAATGGATGTTCATGACTCTGGGCAGTACAGAAGTATCAAACTCCTGTCACAATGGGTGAGAGTGCTGGAGAGGGTGATTAATAAACTAATATGCATAGTAGCAGAAAGTAACAGGGGAATGAACAGTTTGTATTTAGAACAGGATGCAGCACAACTGATCTGATGTTTGCAGTAAGGTAGATGATGAAAGAGTCCAGCTGGGCATATGGCAAAGTCTTAAGAAAGGTGATTTGAGCAGTCTTGCAATGGTTTGAAGTCCCGGAAACATTGGAAAAATTAGTGTTGGCTTTGTACAAGAACCCAGTGACACAAATTACAATAGTGATCAGATGCAGAGAGGGGGTTCATCAGGGTTCAGCTCTGTGCTCGCTGCTGCTCATACTAGTGATAAACTAGATTAGCAAACAGGTCAGACAGGAAATATCAACAAAGCTTTTGTATGCAGATGATGTGGCATTACAAGCAGACTCAGAACACGAACTTCAGCAAATTATAGAGGAATGGAATACAAAGTTGAAAGCATGTGGGATGAAAATGAGTACAGAGATCTCAGCTGTTATGGTAGCAAATGGGGTAAATCAGAAAGAGGTGAAAACTGAGTACGAAGGATTAGCCCAGGTAAAATCACTTTAGTTATCAGATCTAGGAGACTCGCTCTCTGATGCCCTTATGGTAAGAATAAAGACGCCTTGTTGAAGTTTCAGGTAGTTTATTCAGATAAGTAGGTACTGAATAAACGGGTCTATATTAGATAATTGAACTTTTAAAAGTTCGACTGTCATATGGTCGACACCATATGATCGACCTTTTAAAAGTTCTAACATCTAATAATAAAAAAAAAAAACTACATAAGTAACCTAATAATAAGCCCCCCTGCACCCCACTCCTTAAATATACCAAGTCCGAGATCGCACTATAGTGCAGAAAAGGGAAATCTTCCCATTCTGGTCTGTACAGAGATCTCCGTTACAACATTTGAACTTTCAAAAATTCGATTATATGGTGTTGACCATGTGACACCCGAACTTTTGAAAGTTCGATTATAGGTTCATAGGTTCATACTAGGCTATCTTCCCTAGGGCATTTATAAGCCTAGCCAGAATGTGTTTGGCTTTCGCCACCCATTTTAAATTTATTTTGCTATGCCCTTTTTCGAGGTTAGTATACTGTGCCTCTGTCTAACAGTGACACAGAAGTGATACCCGGAGTAAACCTACGATCTCCCATCCACTCATCAAGATTCCTCTTGAAGAGAGTCAATGAGGGACTCTGCCTAACCTGGACTGGGATTTTATTCCAGAGTGAAGGGAGCCTCTGGGTTATGAATCTGTCCCTCCAGCATGTCCTATTTATTTCAGTGCTGAGGTTCAAGTCTCGAGCCAGAGCTCGATGGGATTTGGATTTTCTGAGGTGCAGCATGTCCATTAATTCCGGGTTGGACATGGCTTTATACGTCCAGGCACAGATCGCCTCTGAACAGGCGGTATGCCACTGAGTAGAGCTGGAGTTTCTTTAACCAGGCAGCATATGGCATCTGTTTGAGCCCTTTGATCCTCTTGGTGAGGTACTTTTGGGGTCTTTCCAGTTGCTGCAGGTGTCTGGTAAGGTACATCCCAAAAGGGCATTGTACTCAATTATGGGCCTGATGAGGGATGAGTAAAGAGGCACGATGACCTCCCTGATCTAGATGTGAATCCCTTCATGATTAGGTGGGCTATATAAAATGTTTTTCTAACTACTTTGGCCACGTGGTTGTCAAAGGAGAGATTGCTATCAACTTGGGTCCCCAGGTCCCTAATTACTTCTTCTGTACTTAATGGATTACCACCTATGTGGTAATTTGTGGGCACTTTGTTTTTGCCAAAGGGGATGACTATACACTTTTTGGCATTTAGCTTGAGGCCATGGCTCTGGCACCAGTTGTCTGTTTCTATGAGGCCCTTTTGGAGGATGCTTGTGTCGGCTGGAGAGTCTATTATGGCGCCCAGTTTGCAGTCATCTGCGAACTTGGTCAGCCACAGTCCTTCCATGTTGGCCTGTACCTCCGAGAAATATATACCGAACAAGAGAGGTCCCAGGACTGAGCCTTGTGGGACACCACTTGTAACTGGTTTGAGTCTGACATGGCTCCAGCAATTCTAACCATGTGGGTTCTGTCCTTGAGCCAGTTTGCAATCCATCTAGTGACATAGGGGTTTATATTTAAGCTGGTGAGCTTATCTATAATGCCCGAGTGGGGTATTGTATCGAAGGCTTTTGCGAGGTCCAGGTAGGCTGTGTGGACCACCTTTCCTCGTCAATGGCCTTGGTGACTGTTTCAAAGAAATCAACCAGGTTTAAGAGGCAGGATCTGCCCTTAACAAAGCCGAACTGGGTAGGATCCAGTGTTTGTAGGTCCCCAATATCTTTATTTATGAGGTCTATGATGATCCTTTCCATAGCTTTGCAGACCAAGCTAGTCAGGCTTATGGGGCGATAGTTTCCTGGATCCGTTGAGGCACCACCTTTATGGAGAGGGACCACTGTTGCTGTACGCCGCTCTTTGGGCACATATCCTGTAGTAAGGCTGAGATTGAACAGTAGTTTTATGTTTGGGTTTAGCTCTTGGAGTTCATGTAGGACGAGCCCGGGACACCATCTGGTCCCACTGATGCTGTGTTTTTGCTTTGGAGAGGCGGCTCTTACCTGAGCATCTGAGATGTCAGGGGCAGCACACTGCTGGGATAGATATTTGCCCTTTTGGTGGGGGGGGAGTTTGCACTGAACCTGTCAGCTAGGATGTTGGCAATGTCTGTGGGTTCGGTGTATTTTTTGTCATTTTGGACTAATTCTGAGCATATCTGGGAATTACCACCCAGGTTCCTAACATAACTAAAGAAAGCCTTGTGATTATCCTAAGTGTCCTGTGCAATTTTTCTCTCGAAGCTGCCCTTAGACAATTTTATGTGTGCCCGTAGTTTTTTGCTAATACTGATCAGTGATGCCTTCCCTTTTTGGGATTTTGCTCTATCATTTAGTAGCTTCCTCCTTCTATTGTATAGTTTGTTTATGGCTGGGGTCCACCAGACAAGACGTCTGCCTTTGGAGGATTGGGTCTTGGTTTTATTTGGGATCGCATGATCCATGCATTCCTGAAGGTGTTCATAGAATGCATTTATAAAGGATTCTGCGGTCTGGGCCGTATTTTCCACAGGCCCGGGGGCTTTGAAGGATTCCACCTCAGTTTTGAGGAGTGTGAAATTTGCTTTATAGAAGTTTTTCACTGTGGTTTTCTGGGCAGGGGGTGGGGTCGGGATGTGAATATCCAGTGAGATTAGTTTATGGTCTGATCTTACCAGTGAGGGATACACTTCTGGTCTGGAGCATAGAGTCCCCATGTTGGTGATGATCAGGTCCAGTATGTTTTCCCTCTTGTGGGAGTGGTAACAAGTTGTTCCATAGCATTTGAGTTTATAAATTCTAGGAACCTTTGGGCTAGGGTGTTGGAGCTAGAGTAATGCTCCCAGTCTATGTTTGGGTAGTTGAAGTCGCCCAATATAATGGTGTTTGGAGAGACCTTCATATTTTCCAGTGTTCTCAGGAAGGCCGAGTGGGGTTCCTGGGTTTGGGAGGGTGGTCTGTAGCAGGCTATAAACTGGAAGGCAGTTTTACCCACTGTTAGTTGCACATGGATAGTCTCTGATGCTTCGTGCTTTGCCACCAACCTGGAGGTGTGGGTATCTTTGATGAATATCGATACTCCCCCTCCTTTTGTGGTTCGGTCCAAGTTTTGGGGCCGAAAAGCATGGTATGAGGTATAACCTGGTAGTGCTGGGGTGCTCTCGGGAGCCCTGAACCAGGTTTCTGTTACTGCACAGATATCGATGTTCTCCATGCTAAGGAGAGTTTCGAGTGCGTGCATCTTGAGGTTTAGACTTCTGGCGCTGAGTAGCATTACTCTTAGTTTCTTATCCCTTGTGATACCTATGAAGGTGGGTTTGTATTTTGAGCCTTGCCTAAAAAAGGCTCTATGGGGGTAGCAAGAGCCTTTGCCAATATCCGAAAGCCCAGGGGTGACAGGTGCAAGCCGTCCCTGGCTTGTCGAGCATATCATCCCAAGCTGACAGGCATTGGATCCCCTTTGAATGACACCAGTACTTAAGCCAAATGTTGAAATTGATCATCTTGTCTTCATATTGTGGCATCATTCTTGGTGAGGGTAAGATGCTACTCAAGGTCAGGGTCATACCGGCCTGGGCTACATGCTCAGAGAGCTCCTTTATGTCTCTTTTCATGTAGTCCAGGGAGGTACGTCTCAGGTCATTCACACCAGCATGGACAATGACTGAGTCATATTTGTACTTGCCTTGGAGTGACCTGAGTGCTTGTGTTATGTGGCGGATCCTAGCGCCCGACAGGCTGCTCACCGTGACCCTCTCCTTGTTCAGCCTGGTGAGCGGGACGTCAGTGTGCCTGACGATAGAGTCACCTATTACAAGTGTATCAGGTGTGTTGTTTAGTCTTAAGGGCTGTGACTGTTTGGCACACTGGCTTTGTGAGATATGTGTTGCAAGTGTTTTGTTTTGGGGTAGCGGCTGCTTGGGTGTCTGCTTTGGAGGTCTCTGCTGCTTCGGCAGATCTTTATTTAGAGCCTCCGAGTATGTTTTTTATCTAATATAAATGAATGCTCATATGTTTGAATCGGGTCTACTTTGTTTCGCTCAGTCTCATTTCACTCAATTTCATTTCACCGCGACCACTTCACTGAAAACTCAAGATTACTGAAAACTTATTTCACTGACTCTCGTTTCACTGAACTGCAGTTAGTATATATGACACTGTGTAGAGTACTGTAAGGCAAGTAAAAGGTACATGCCCTTTTCCCCACTGTAGTGTGATCCTGGAGTTAGTATATATAGTTGGGGGTGTGTGGGAGGCGTAGCCTCCTACCTTCTTTGTTTTATATTGTATTTTACCAGAAACTTTAAAACAACACATTTTAAACAACAGACATGCATAGTTACAATACCAATAACTCTCTCCAGGAGACAATATCTACTCAAACTAAGTCATGGGTTACATCTCCCACCCCCCAACTATATATATCAGTGAAATGAGATTCAGTGAAATGAGTTTTCAGGAATTTGAGTTTTCAGCAAAGTGGTCGTTGTGAAATGAAATTCAGTGAAATGAGATTCAAAGAAACAAAGTAGACCTGTTTGAATCACATATCACTAAATTTAGTTTTATATACGGAAGATATGTAGGATTGTGCTGGAAAAGGAATGCTTGAATGAAAAGTGGTGGTTGTGAACTGTGTTATATAGAGTTGGTGCGTATGTGCAAGTGTTTGAGGGTTAGGGTTAGAATAAGACTTAGGTGAAACAGATCCAGTGTTGAGTAAATTTTGTTGTGTGTGTGCTCTCTGCCCTTATGTCTTATGTTGTGGTACTGTTAAGGAAAGGGTTTCTAGTAATGCAATATGTAGGGTTGGAGTTATTCTTAGGGTTAGCACACAAATCGTTTTATTTAGATTTTTAATATTGGTGACTACTATATTTACCCAATTTTGTGTTAACGTTTGTTCATTGCTTAGTAACCTGTGTAAAAGTACTACAAATTTAAACTCATAAAACTTTATATCATATTGGCTTGCTATGGCAGATATAATAACAGTTATTTATATGTGTAAACAGCTACTTCTAATAGTGGAGAATTGTCTCCTAAAGATAACTACATGGCTATGACCCATTCCAGCTATTCTGTTATTTTTATTTTGAAAAGTGAAGTGATGTGTGTGGTCAGATTGGCAGTTCAGCTATTCACTGCATTAAGATCAGTATTTCTACTAAACTGCATTCAGTTTTTCATTAGTGTGTGGACAATCATGCAAAATGCTTATGTTTGTATGACAGAAAAAGGTAAACAGACAAATGTACATTAGAGAACTAAACTCTTCTTTAGCTTTCACTACCTAAAATGTAAATTATTTCTCCCCAGGTATATCTCCAACTGCTAACAGTGACCCAGTATTAAAAATGAAAGTAATTTGGGAGGGCAGTAGTGGTACAAAGATAAAATTTCAGGTGATAGTGTTAGATACAGCATAGTTTGTATTTGTGAAATTTGTTAAATTTTTATGGAAGTAATTTACACATATGCACTGTATTACATTATCACCCACACTACTATCCAGTACACCAAGAGAACATACTGGTTGAAATACAAATCAAGGCTGCCCTCTCAGTCCCTGGAACTACCATTCATCTCACTAGGCACCTACTTCTTGATGCCATGGAATAAATCCTAGGTAGTGTAGTGGTTTCATCTGGTTTCCACCAAACACCATAAGAGATCTAGGAACACAGGTTGACAGCAACCTCTTTTTTGACCACCACACTGCCACTGTGGTCAGAAAGTCTTTCTATGTGGCACATCTCATTACTAAGGGTTTTGCATCCAGGAAGAAAGAGGTCATTGTCTCCCTCTACTCTTCTCTCATTAGGCCAATCATCGAGTACAATGCCTCATTTGGCATGTACCTCACTAGACACCTGCAACAACTGGAGAGGCTGCAAAAGTACCTCACAAAGAGGATCATAGGCCTTAAACACTTGTTCTATATGGACAGACTCAAAAAACTCCAACTATTCTCTGTCTCATATCACCTACTTAGAGGCGATCTCTGCTTGACTTACAAAGCCCTGTCTGACCCAGCTCTGTTAGAAAAGCTACAGCTAAATAAATCACAATCCCTCAGCACCACACACTCCTGAGACCTCAACCTCATTACTACAATCAACAGAATGTGCTGGAGGGACAGATTCATAACCCAGAGACTGCCCATGCTATGGAACAGACTTCCCATACATGTCAAACAGAACACCTCACTGGTCCTCTTCAACAGAAATCTTGATGACTGGATGGGAAATAGAAAATTCACCCCGGGGATCACTCCAGTGGCTCTACTCGACAGAGGCACTGGAAACTAAGCTCGGGTGGCATGTTGCCTGGGTAATCCTATGGGCTAGGCTTGTAAAGGCTCCAGGGCCATTAGACTAGTACACACCTATGAACGTATGAACCTATGAACACTTGTTTTGTGGCCTACTAGTTCCTCTTAACCCATGATTATAAAGTTTTCTGGTGGCAAAGCCCTCTGACTGCAATTTAGTCATTTTCTTATTGGGGGGCACACTAAGCTCATGAAAAGAGTGGCTTATGTTCCTCCTCCTCTCATAAAATATTTTAGGAATTGCTAGTTATATTTCAGACATATTTCAAAAATGTTTTCCTTCTAATTGATGACCTTAACCTAGACTGGTTGGATCCAAACAAAGTCCATCTGAATAAAATACTGGCCATTACAACATCTTAAAAATCAAATCAGAACCTATGAACCTTAACCCAACATATGAGAAAAGTTTCTTGCTAAATGAGAGTATTAACTAATAAGTCATTGAGCTGTGAGCCATGGAACATAAAAAGTCTATATTGATGAGTCACCCAAAGTTATTTCTGGCCTTCAATGATCTTAATGCAGACTTAAATTAGAGCAGTATAGGGCTCAGTGATTATGATTTGTAAGAGCTCTATGGTCTGGGGTTGAATCCTGACCTCCCATCATCATCTGCTTGGAGACTGCATATTCTTCATTTCTGTGTGGGTTTACCCCAAGCAGTCAGGCATCCTTCTATCTCTCAAAAACATGCTGGTTGACTGGTATTCTATACTGTACTTCCCCTTGTCCTTGTGACCCAGGTCATGGTCACATAGCCGAGAAGGGTCAGAGATGGAGCATTTCACTAAAACAGTTAATAAATGAACAAAGAAAAATTAAAATAACAAAAGTTATTCCTTTTAATAACAAGGGTAATTTATTTGCCAATACAATCAATGATTATTCTCCAAGAAAAACGTCTTGGGTGACCCAGGTGAGCTGTTATTTGATCCCTAAATGTGCTTTTATCCTCTAGCCTGACCATATTACCTGTCAACCATCCCATGTCCATATTCAAGGAACTCTTCATTAGGTTTGTACATAAGGTGACCTTATTTCTCTAATTCTTCACTCATCTTTCTGTAGGATGACAGGTACTACCACTTTCGAACCATTAGCCCATACATTTAACCGCTTCTTTTAGGGATATGTCAGGTAGTATATACGAATGTCTTTGACTTTATATTTTACCTCTCCCAAAGTCTTCGGCCCTATCCGTCTGGCCTCCAGGATTATTATTCTACATCTAACCTTAGCCTACTGGCTACTCTTTTAAGAAAATAGCTTACACATGTATGAGCCCATGTCAACAACATGGTTAGCTATTAAAAGACTGGCATGGGTTATAATAAGGTTTAACAATCTACCAGCCTTTTACTGTGTCACAGACATTTTTAAAATATGGAAAAAGGTCTGTTAAGAGAATCACCTGTTACTATCATGAAAAGGGTCAATCAAATAGTTGACGAGTCTGTGCTTGTAATTAAATTCCAAAGAAAGGCTTTGGGAAAAAAAGCAGTTATGTCTTACCATAACATTCCATCTGTGTTGTATATCTTCATTCATTCATTACTGATAGGACTTTGGTTCCGTCCTCAGAACTGACATGACCGGTACCAAGCTCGCGCCAGCCAAAAACTCTCAGCTAAGACCTACCCACAATGCCCCTCTCATAGTCTCTTCAGATCTTGTTTGCCGCATTCCTCATCAGACGTGCCAAGCTTTCTCTCAGCTAAGTGTAGCTTTTTTTGTGGTTATTTCTAGTTTTTAGTGTTTATTAGCCAGTTTTTCTCATCTAAGGTTATTTCCCATCTCTACTCTCTTATTTCCCGACTAAACTCTATCCATTACATTGGTAGTTCTTTCTTTCCATCGTTGGTACTACTCCCTCTTCCCTACCTTAGTAGGCCTTTCTCTTACCTTTTTTGGTATTTCTTAGTACCATTGTTGGTACTCTTTTCCTAGCTAACAAAAAAAAAAAAAAAAATTTTTCGCTATCCCATTATCTTCTTTTTTGGTAGTTAATTGTGTGGTAGTACTAGTGTGTTATAATGTTGGATAAGGCCAAGCTTGGGTTTAAGCAGTGTGATAAGTGTGGGTGTAAGATGTCCAACTCTGATGGTCACTCCCGGTGTGTTTATTGTTTGGACGTTGACCACATTAACGTTTCTTGTGACATTTGTTCTAGCTTCAGCAACCATAAGTTGGCTGAACGCAAGAACAAGCTTATTCTAAAGGGTATGCTGAAATCACCCTTCGCGGAGGTTTTTTCTGGGATGGAGGTCTCACCACCTCCTAAGCATAAGGATGTGAAGAAGCATAAGGAGAAAGGGAGTCTTTCAGTTCCGACATCCCCATCCTCCTCAGAACCGAGTCGACACCGGGCTTCTCCCACGCCACCGGCGCAGACAGCTTCGGCACCAGGGCTCCTGCCTTCTTCCTCGGTGCCGTCCTTGATTCTGACTCAGACTCCTATCACTCGGTGCCAACCTTGTTTATGACACAGGGTCAGACCACTGTACCTGCATTGGCACCATCCCCGGCCATGGTGCCGATGACTTACACGGCTCCACTGATAATGACACCTTTGATTACAAAGATCGAGCACCTTCCCAGAACCAGGTATTCTCCCTCTTATGACCCCTTTTTGGGACAACAATATAGTCCATTTCTTGAGAGAACAGAATCTCCATCAGCAGCTTCCTTCAGATCCACCAGGAGTCTTTTGGAACAAGATGTAGTGAGGGTTGTGAATCAACTTTTGGCAGCTAGAGGATTACTCACCCCAACTAGGTCTTCCCTCCCTCTTGGAATGGAAGCTATCACGGCATATTCTCCTGTCTATCCTCCTTCAACCTCCTCCCAGGTCTCGGAGACTTCGGCACTGATGGCCATCCTGGTGCATTTTGTTTCGGTTCCGACAGCGGAGGCTTCCCTTTCGGCACCGATTACTCTTGGTGCAATGGCTCCTTCGGAACTGGTGCACTCTCGGAGCAGTAAATGGGCTGTCGGCACCATGGCACCTAGTTCAGCACTGATTTTTTCTGTGGCACCGTCTACGGCCATGGCTCTCCTGGCAGCTATCGGTCCTCTTGGAGCTCCTCACCTGGAGGCAGGCTCCTCAGGGCGGGGTGTGACCCCGGTTCCGAGGTCGTCCTCATTTTTGGGCTCCCATCCCTCCTCGGGTGGGCCTGCTTTCCAGGTGATAGAGAGGGTTCTTGCTTCAACAGGCTCACAGTTGGCACCATTGTCATCGGCACCAGAACCCCCCTCTAGTATACAGCTGTCCCAACCCCCTACTCTGGGATCTCGAGCATGGGAGCCGCAAGACCTTGCCTTGAAGGGAACCCTTTCTCCGGAGTCCTTCTCAGAAGAACCCACTGGGGAGCCACCCCGGAAGAAACTTTGCAAGAGGAAGCATCTTGATTCCCTTGAGGAATCCATCACCGAAGACACCGATTGCGATGAGAGAGAAGGGTCCCCATGGTTTCCCCTGAAAGCAACTCATTTGGAGACATTCTCGAGATCCTCAAGCAGAGGGGAGACTGGAAGCCCTCCAACCCTTCTTCGGAGGAATTGGTGTTCCTGCATGCTTTCTGTGCTCGACCATCTACTTCCTGGGTAACCACCACCTGCGGATGAGCTTATTAGACTTATTGTGCAGCGTGCCTGGAAGGCCTAGGTATCACGATCAACATGGACAAATCACATGTCTACAACAAGAGCACTGGAATTCACTGGAGCGATCTTTGACACAACGTCCTGTCAAGCTTCCCTTCCTCCTCACAGGCTTTCAAAAATAAGAAATCAGATTGGCCCTCCTCCCACAGGCATTTGTACCAGCATGCCTTGTACTACAACTATTGGGCTCAATGGCAGCAACCATTACCATTGTATGTGGGGCAAACAAAAAGAAAGATGAAATTGAGAATATTGGAACATTTAGGTGACATAAAAAATAGGATGGAAAGTCCATTTACTGAGTATTTTTGCATAACTCATGGGGGAGATACTGATAGTTTTTTCTTTAGTGTACTGGCACAACCTTTTGGGGGAGGAACTTGGGGGTGAAGAATTTAAACACAGATTGGTTAAGCTAGAAACAAAATCATTATAAATTTAGGCACTTTATATCCAAGAGGATTAAATTTAGAAATTAATTGGGATGTGTAGGGTCCATATATAGGAGGATGGTGAACATAATATTTTTGTATCATGCATTTTATTAGAAAAGTTAGAAAAACTTAGTAAAATTTAGTTTAATATATAGTGAATAAGTAATGAAGATGAAATTCATGTTGGAAGGCACTTGTTAAAAATAAGGCATTGAATGCAATGATAAATAAAACATATAATATGTAATTAGAATGTAAACATGTATTAGGGGTCTTTGTGTTTGCAAAATTGTCAAGAATGTTTGATTAAAGAATATATATATATATATATATATATATATATATATATATATATATATATATATATATATATATATATATATATAATGACAAAATGTAAAATGAATTTGTTTGTAGTATTGACATGATGTTTTTTCATGCACCTATGAGGCACCTTTAAGGTTTGGGTAGTAGATGTTGAAATTGGAATTTATTGAATGCATTTAATCAATTAGCTCTTTAATTAAGGGGATATAAAAAGGCTACTGAAATATATGAAGTTATTCCTTATAAGGCTGATGGAGCCAAGGTACCAGAATGTGATGTGAAATAAAGTAGTAGTAGCCACATCAGTGCTTCCAGTTTGGTTTATTTTTTAATAGAGGACAATTCCTGTGTTTTGCTGTTCCTGTGGGGAACTGTGGTGTGTCCTTCTCCATATTACCTAAGATCAAGTTTGCACTACACAGAAAGACAAAGGAATTTGTAAACAGAACTAAAGAGACCATGTCTAACGTCAAACCTGAAAGTTACCAGGACAAGCATCCGATCCTTCAAAAAGTCTACAGAAGGGGGAAGGAGGGTGAGGTGCAAAGGATAAATGAAAATCGACAACATAGACAGAATGTTATGTTGAGTACATAACTTCTTCATCTGATGGTGTCAATCTTCATTTATCCTTTACCTTTGGGACAGAGTCCCCAGCTAGTTTAGATCCTGGGTGGCCTTATGGAAGGATATTCCTAAGAACTAAAGGATGCTCTTCCCCTGGAGCGCAGATCCAATTTGTAATGAGTGATAAAGGTATGTGGAGTATCCCAGGTTGCTGCTGCACATATTTCATCTATGGAAGCTTTGGAATGGAAAACAGCAGACATGGCTATTGATCTAGTGGAGTGTTCTCTCACTGGCGCTGGTAACTTGAGATTCTTTTTACTGTATATGAAAGCAGTACAGTTTCTTAGCCATTTTGACAAGGTAACTTTTGAAACAGATTTTCTCAGAGATGGACCAGAGAAAGATACAAATAACTGGTCCGATTTTCTAGATTCTTTAGTCCTGGTGAGGAAGAAACATAATTGGCTGTGAACGTCCAGCAAATGTAAGCAATATTCACCTTTGTTGGAAAAATAGGGAACGAAAATGGGTAAGTCAATAGTTTGATTAATATTAGATTCTAAGACCAGAAAAGATGGGTTAGTTCTTAGTGAAACCCTAGCCCTATGAAAAACCAAATATGGGAGTTTTGAAGATGCTTGTATCTCAGAAATTCTTCTGGCAGAGGTAATGACTACCAGAAAAATAGTTTTCCATGAGAGAAACTTTAAGTGACATGTCGCAGCCGCCGGTTCAAAGAGGGGAAGCACCAAGGACTGCAAAATCAAGTTCAGACCCCAAGGAGCTAAAGAGTCTTTAAACAGAGGTTTTAATCGCAAAGCCCCTTTCATGAACACTTTACATAATCTATGGGAAATTAGTGAATGGTCTTCGAAGCCATTGTGGAAATTAGAAATAGCAGCTAGATGGACCTTAATCATGGATGCAGAAACTCCTTGATAGAAAAGCATAGCTAAAAACTCCAAAACATTTTCAACTGGTGCAGAAAAGGGGTTAAGACCATTATAGTACGTTCAAATAGAAAATCTTTTCCACTTGCTTAGGTAGAGTTTCCTGGTGGAAGGTCTATGGGAAGCCAGACAATTTTTTTGGATTGGGGAAGATAATTTTTCTGCCTGGCAACTAACGGAATTGGAAAAACCAAGCTGTAAGCTTGAGGCTCTGAAGGCTGGGATGCACCAGACCCTGCGGGTGAGATAAAAGATCTGGAATTGGGTCCAGAATAAATGGTGAATTAGATGAGGCCATAGAAAAGGGAATCAGACTTGTCAAGGGCAGAAGGGCGCAATGAGGATCACCTTGCTTCTCAACCTGTTGGCTTTCTTTAAGAAGAGAGGAATCAGAGGGGAGGGTGAAGGCATAGATTAGACCTGAGGGGCAATAGTGAAGGAGACCATCTCTCAGGGACTTCCCCTAAGAGGGAATTAGGACAAAATAGCTGCTGCACCTGTTGTTTTTGGGTGATGCAAAGAAGTCACAGCAAGGCTGGCTTTAGCGATGGAAAATCTCCTTCGCTACTCTGGGATTGAGAGACCACTCATGTGGCAGGAGAATGCATCTGCTCAGTCTGCCCACTATTACGTTTGAGCTCCCTGGGATGTGCATTGCTATTATAAAGCAGTTGTCGGATATCACCCATTGCCACACTCTGAGAGCTTCCTGACAAAGGGGATAAAATTTGGTTCCGCCTGTTTGTTGATGTACCAGACCACCAACATGTTGTCTGACTTCTGACTGAACTGCAATCGTTCCTAGAGGGAGGACAGATTGAAAGGCTTGCAATGATAACAGCACTGCCCTCAATTCCAGAACACTGATATGCAGGATGACCTATATCAAGTGCCTTCAACTGTTCTTCTCAGATAAAGCCCCCCCCCCACCCCATTTGGGAGGCATCCGTGGTCACTATGGCCTTGGGTTGAGGAGGGACATAGGGACGGCCTAAAAGAATTTCCTCGGATTCCATCCACCAGGATAAGTCCTTCTTGCAGTGATTGCTGACAAGAATTGGGTACGTCATTGCATAGGTTAGGATGGACCATTGGGGTGCTAGAAGACATTGTAGCAGCCGCATGTGAAATCTTGCTAGTGGAACTAAGGTAATGGTCGCTGCCATGGACCCTAAAGTTCAGGGGACTAGAAGTGCAGGAGCCTTCTCTTTGGAGAGATTGGCTTATACTTGGGATTTTATCTTCAGTAGTCTGTGAAGAGGAAGGGATGCTACACAAGAGATGGTATTCAGACAAGCTCCAATAAAATCTAGACCTTGAGTGGGACTTAGCTGAGATTTGATTAATTCACTGCAATGCCCAGATGAGTTAACAGGTGCAGAATGAAGTCTGTTGCTTCAAGTAGTAGATGCCTGGTGGGAGCGGTGATGAGCCAGTCATCTAGATAAGGAAACATCTAGAATCCGTGCAGTCTCAAGTAAACTGTTACTGCTGTCAGGCACTTAGTGAACACCCTGGGGGCTGTGGTAAGGCCAAAGGGCAGCACTCTGAACTGAAAATGACTGGCTCCTAGCCAAAAGTGGAGGAATCTTCTGGAGTGTGTGTCCATTTTTATTTGGTAATATGCATCCTTAAGGTCTATAGTGCACAGCCCATCATTTTCCTCTAGAAAGGGAAGTACAAACTGAACCGTGACCATCTGGAACTTTGCTTGCTGAACAAGCTTGTTCAGAAGGCTAAGATCTAATATTGGTCTCAAGTCTCCTGTCTTTTTTGGCACCAAAAAGAACCTTGAGTAAAATCTGGATCTTATCTGAGCTGGTGGGACTTCCTAGATGACTCTTTTTTTCCTAGAAGCTTTTGAATCTCTAACACTGGTTGGCCCCTCTGACTGGGTGAAATACTGGGAAGGCTTCATTTTAATCTCGGAAAAAGAGTAAAGGTAATATGATAACCTCTGGCAATGCTCCTCTGCACCCAAGCATCTGAACTTATTTATTGCCAGGCTCTTGGGTGCAGTGAAAATTATGCAGTGAAAATCTTCCCCCAACTGCTTCCACAGGTAAGCAATCGGGTCCCCTTTCGGGAACGCTGATAGGATTGCACAGAGAAAGAATCTCTGGAACCCTGATTTTGCAGGCCACCTCTGCCTCAGGGTCAGCAGCTTCCATTAGAGCTCCACTCTCTGCCCCAAGGGGAGCCTCCACCACTTGTGTCCTGAAAAGGCCCTTCGGATTTTTTGAACCACATCTTCTTGCTCCTCTGATTCCTACAGTAAGACTGTTGGGGAGCAGAAAAACATATGCCCACTGCAAATTGGGTTTTTCCATCCTTCTCACACCTGGCTAGAGTTTGTTTGACTTTGGGGCCGAATAAAGAAGATCCGTCAAAGGGATTTTTGACAAAGGAAGACTTCAAAGGCTCCACAAACTCACACAAGCACATCCAGGTGTGACACCTTATGGCAATGCCTGAACCAGCTGTCCTGGTAACCCCTTCAGCTGCATGCGCAATAAGCCTCATGGATAAGTTGGAAAGAGACTCCAGGGTGGCTAGCTGGCAGGCTGCTTTATCCTGGGCCTCCTCAGACACTGCTCCTGCTAGGGTATCTGATAACTCCTTGATCAGATCCCTCTGGAGCCTAGTGAAATGCGCCATAAAATTCAAAGACCTTAGTGCGAAGGTCGATGAAGCGCATACCCGCTTTCTGAATATGTCTGTTGCCCTGGACTCTCAGTTAGGGGGATGAACAGAGGAACTCTCCTCAGCTAGTTCCTTTTTGGTGGATGCCGCCACTACCACAGTATCTACTGCTAACCCCTTTGCCCAATGCTAATGGTCCTCTGGAGCTGATAGTATTTTTTCAGGTCTCCAGTGAATTGGCTCTATGGAATCAGGAATCTTGCAAGCCCCTTCCGCAATCAATTTAATAAGATCATCAGTGGGAGGGGTCACCCAAGAAGTAGATGGGTGAGCACCAAAGGCTTGCAAGTAAACCGACTCCTGAGAGTTAGGGTCTTTGGGCTTCCAGTTACCCCTCTGTTTCTGAATCTCTAGAATGTCTCCAAAGGAGACGTCTTCTAGGGATGACCGAGGGAACCCTCCCCATCATCAAAGTCAGTGCCTTCCGTGACCAGTTCCTCAGGGAAATCTGTTTCCTCTTATATGTCTTTTTCCAGGGTGGCTCCTCAGTGGGAATCTCTGAAGAGGACTCGGAAGAAGAGGGGCTCTGTGCTGGGGTATCTTGCAGCCTAGGTGCCCACTATCTGGACATGGAAGTGGAGATTGGTGGCAGCTCTGGGCAAGAAGAAGTATTGGGAAAAAAACTTTAACACAGAAGGGACCAGTTGAGAGCCTAGAGAGGCCAATGCCCTCCCCATTACCTGGAAGGCAGCCCCCCCCCCCGAAGAGGGACTGGAGCCTGGAACAAAGAAGGACAACCTCGGAACCGAGCTCACACCCCACTCCAACAGATTCACCTCCGAACCAGGAGCCGAGGAAGAGCCCACATCTGCCTAGGTTCTGTGAGTCAATGATGACTCCGAATAAAAAGCTGGAGCTGATCCAAAACTCTTGGACCTGACAGTCCCCGGGAGTCTGTCAGTTTTGAAGGAACCAAAGAAGTCAGGGTAGATCCTGGAACTGAAGGAGGGAAGGCTGTCAGCACCAGAGCAGCTGGAATTGGAGGGATCGGAGTGGGAAGATTTAAGCCCTCAAAGGAGGTTAGAGGAGGAAGATTTGGTGGAGTCTGGGGAGAAAACGTCCCAACTCCAGAGGGGTGAGGGGTCTGGGAGGAGGAGAAAGAAAGACTCCTGACCACTAGGAGCTGATCCACCAACCTCATGATGTTGACTTCAGTAAGACTCCTGAAGGAATGGACAGATAAGCCTGAATGGGATACAGGTATTTTAAGGAAAGGCATCTTCTGTCCACAATCTTGGCAATGTTTAAAGCCCATAGAGCCTTGCGATTTCTCAGCCATGTTGGCAGATACTAAAAAAAAACTGGGGGCTAACAGAAGGCAAACGCACGCACACACAACACAGACAAAAGAAAAAGAAAAAAACAACCAACAATGGTAGGTTAAAGTTCCCTAAGGAGGTAGAGAAAGGGAGGGAGAGAGATTACCAACAATGGTAACAAGCAGCTACCTAAGGAGGTAGAGAAAGAGAGGGAGAGGTACTACCAATAATGGTAGAGACAGAATACCATATGGTAGGGAAAATACAGTCACTCGACAAGAAAGTGGGCAGAAGAGATAAAAAATATATGTATATAGCTATATATATACAGTTTTATATATATATATATATATATATATATATATATATATATATATATATATATATTTATATACATACATATAAATATAAATATATATATGTGTGTGTGTGTGTGTGTGTGTATAAAACTATAAGAAAACATTAGATTAAACTAATAAAACACAAGAAATTTTTACTTAGCTGCGAGAGAAACCGGCTGACACGTTTTGCGACAAGTGCGGCAAACAAGATCTGAGGTAATATGCACAAGGGTAGAGTCTTAGCCCAAGAGTTTTTGGCTGGTGTGAGCTATATAATGGCTGAGCCAGTTCTGAAGATCAGAAGCATGTCCAAAGTTAAAGGATAAATGAAGACTGACAACATCAGATCTAATGGTGACAGAACAAATGAAAAAGTTGAGACAAAACAGTTTCACTCTGAATAAGAGTAAATACAGAATTAGACCTGCAGACCTGAGATATAAACGCCATGTGAAGGTTTGATATTAGGCACTGAGAAAGTAAGAGCAATAGTGATAATACCTCGACCCGACAACAAACAAGCTCTCATGATATTTCTTGGAGTGTAGCATATCCCTCTCTAGATGTGTTTGACATTAAGGAAATTAGTGAAAATATGACTTGAACAGTACTGAAGTCACAGCAAGAAAACAACCTCTAAATTTTTAAGCCGTTAGTAGCTGATGTGCCCACACTGAAGTATTCTGATGTGAACAACTGAGTCACATTACAAGTAGATGCTAGGCATACTGATGCTGCGGTAGTGATTCTTCAAAATGATTATGGTTCAATGACCTATAAGGAATGCAAGACATGATATGATCAAGCATATAAAAAAAGAGTTCTTAGCCACAGCATGTAGATGCAAATAATTACATAACTAAATTACAAGGAAGTTATGTGCTAGTGGACAGAGACCATAAACCTCTGGAGAGAACATTTAAGAAGTTCTTCTATAAGGTACTGCCGAAACAGTAAGGACTGTTCTTGAAACTAGTTCTTTGAGAGCTCTCCTTGGTTTTGATACTGTAAACTACAGGTGTCTACTGGATTGCCTCCTAAAATTTTACTGCAGCTTTACTGGCAGTGTATTTGAGTGATTTACCTTTTACCTTTTGGGTTGCTCTCAGTGGGAAGTGTAAGGAATTAATTCTGGCTCCTTCTCAGTAGTATGTTGAGTGTTTCAGGGCTCCATTTTAGCCCTATTACTGTTCGCAATATGCAAGCTACCTCTGAAGGAGGTCATTAAGGGGAGAGGTATTCATTATTCATCATATGCTGATAAGAAGTTATATAGTCACCATAATGTTCCATCTGTGTTGTTGATTTTCATTCTTTCTCAACTAATGGGTTTGGATCCGATCCCTCAGATCCAACTCTGCCATTGCAAAAGCTCGTGGCAACTTCGAATTCTCAAGCTTCTCTCTTACCCACAATGCGCCAACCCCATTTACCTCAGATTTTGTTTGCCACTTATGATACAAAGAAGAAATATGTGTGTATATACATATATATATGTGTGTGTGTGTGTGTGTGTGTGTGTGTGTGTGTGTGTGTGTGTGTGTATATATATATATATATATATATATATATATATATATATATATATATATATATATGTATGTATTTATATTCATGTAACAAGGCAGAGACTGAAGTTCAATTATGTGGAGAGTAGAATAAATGTCTAACCACTCGCTCTTCCAGAAATTGCATAAGGATGGGGGTTGGTGGAAGGAAGTTGAAAAAGAATGAAAATCGACAAAACAGATGTAAAGTTATGGTGAGTACATAACGTCTTTATCTGATGTTGTCATTTTCATTCAATCCTCAACTAATGGTATAGAGTCCCCCGCTACCTTGGCTCCAGGGTGGACTCAAGGAAGTATATTTCTGAGCACCATTGAGCCAAATGATGCTCTACCTCTGAAGACCAAACCAATTTGTAATGAGTAATGAAGGTATGGGAAGAAGCCCAAGTTGCTGCTGCATTCTGCTGCTGTGCATGTCATCCATGGACATTCTTGCTTGAAAAAGTGAGGAAGTTGGCCTGGCTCTGGTTGAGTAAGCTCGTAATTGTCTTGGTAAGGTGATACCAAGTTTGTTGTAGATAAATGAAATGCAGTCAGTAAGCCACATGGCTAAAGTTACTTTGGTTACTGGATTACCCTGCATAAGAAACAAATAATTGATCATGCTACTCCTAGTACATGTATTTGCAAATTTCTTACATGCTGGATTAAGTTAAACTGTTACAGGCAAACGACAATTTCTTTAGTGTTTGTATAATTTCTGAGCTCTTATGTATTATTTATTTATATATTTATTTTACATTTGTTAACCGGGGGGTGTCTGACCCGAAAAGGCCCTTTTTCAGCAGAGGCCCGGGGAGAAAAGCTCCACAAAGAAAAATTACAGACACATTTAGTTATTTAGACATGATCAGTATACACGCAAATTACAAGAGACATGTTTTTACAGTGGTATGTGGCACATCAACAGTTACAGTGGAGAGAACAAACAAAAATTATTAATTTAAAAACAAAGGTAATTAATAGATTTGTGGTGTACAGCTGAAATTTGGAATTTGTAACATAGGTAGAATACATAAATAGTACACAGGTACAAGTACATACATTGTAGATTAGCCAATGTTTGTGAGTAAGATTGAAAACTATTATCAAGTACTCTAGATTTAGTATGTATACGTTATCCGCTTTCACTAGCCTGGGGAGCAATCATGGCACTGCCAACTCTGCTTGAGATGTTGCCTGATGAGGTCTTTAAAGGAGGCTTTGGATGATGTGTTCTGAATGCTAGTAGGGACAGAGTTCCATTTTTTAGCCACTGAACTACCATATAGCACATCTCCAAAGCTATTTTAGCTGTTGGTGACTTCTAGTAGTAGTTTGCTTGATGATCTAAGAGGCCTTTTGTCTGAGTGATGTATTAAGTTTTTGAAGGCAGGACACTTATTGGGGAGGTAATAGACAGAGTGACAGAGGCAGAGCTGATTGTAGGTTAGGTGGTTGGGCAGTTCAAGCTAGTGGAGCTGTATCAAAGCAGTACAGTGATGAGTTCTATATGAGCAATGTATGCTGAATTGCAGTAACAAATATCTCTATGGTTGCCTTTAGTGTCCTATATTGTAAATCATTGCTTGCATACTGTCTTAGGTATACTCTGTCTAGATCATTATTATGTTACTGATTTTATCTACTATTAGTATCCACACTGGATTGTCTTAACTGAGCTTCTCCAGAACATTGTCAGTACTATTGTCAATGTTATTATGTATATTGATTTATATACTATTATATACTATTATTAGTCATACTGGAGCTTTTCTCCCCAGGCCTCTGCTGAAAATAGACAAAACTGTCCAGTCAGACTCTCCCAATAAACAAATATAAAATACACAAACAAACAAACAAACAAATAAATAGTTCTGATTTATTTTGTTCTATGTAAATAAAAACATAATTGCCTGTGAACATCTAGCAAATGAATTAAGTATTCTCTTTTGTTTGTATATTTAGGGAAAATGGTAAATTAAAAGACTGGTTGATGTTAGATCCAGATACCACCTTAGGAATGAAGGATGCCTTGGTTCTTAGTGTAACTCTATCCTTATGAAAGATTAGATATGGCGGTTTTGAAGATACCCTGAATTCCTGAAATCCATCTGGCTGAAGTAATGGCCACTAAAATATTTAAGATCACATTTGTCTGCAGGCTGAAAAGGGGGAGCTGTATTAGTGCTTGCAGCACCAGATTCAGATCCCACAGAGAGGTAGGATCTTTAAAAGGAGGACTCAATAACAGTATGCCTCTTAAAAAAGCCTTACAAAGCTTATGAGAAGCAAGTGAAGAACCATCAAATCCGATATGAAAATTAGAAATTGCTGCTAGCTGAACATTAACTGTAGATGAACTAGCCCCTTCATTAAAAATAAAGGTTAAGAATTGAAGAACTTTATGTATAGGGGCAGAAAAAGGGTCAATATGATTCTGAATATGAATAGCCCAGTAGACAAATCTTTTCCACTTGCTAGCATCTAGTTTACTTGTAGATGTTTAAATGAGGGTAACAATATGTCTCGGACATGAGAAGAGAGCATAGGTTGTCTGGCTATCAACGGAATTGGAGAAGCCAAGCTGTCGACTTGTGATTTGTTATATCTGGATGGATCATACCTGTTTGATGAGACAGGAGGTCTGGAGTCAGATCCAGAATCCAAGGTTGGTGAAGCATGTGAGGCCAAAGGAAAGGGAACCAAATCTGTTGACGCCAGTAAGGTGTAATGAGGATGACTTTGCTCTTCAACATAGCAGCTTTCTGTAGGAATTTGGGAATCAATGGAATAGATGGAAAGGCATAAAGTAGACCATGGGCCAAACGTGAAGTACAGCATCCCTGAGTGATTCCCTCTGAGGGGGATTGGGGCAAAGTAGCTGCTGCACTTGGTGTTTAGGGAGAGGCAAAAAGATCACAGCAAGGCTGGCCCCACTGATGGAAAATCATATCCGTCATGTTCTTGTTGATGGACTATTTGTGGGGTAAAATAATGTACCTGCTCATAGGATCATAGGGGATTGCTAGGCTATTGACCTGGATGTGATTTTAAGCCTAGCTGGTTCATCCCAATTCAATACCATAGAAATGCTAGTTAATACCCAATATTGCATTTAGTGATGACTGCTCATGTCCAGGAGGGTTGTGGGCACGATCCCTGGTAAAAATTGATGGTGCCCCATCCACTTGTCCAGGTTACTCTTGAACAGTGTCACATAGGTGCTCTGTTTCACATGAATTGGTAGCCTGCTCAAAAGAAGCGGCAGTCGCTGGGAGATAAATCTGTCCCTCCAGCATGTCCAATTTAAGTCACAGGCCATATTTAGGTCTCTGGAATGGGCAGCCCTAGTCCCATTTGATTTATGGATATGTAGCAAGTTCATTAGGTTTGGGTCTCGGATTACTCTGTAGGCCAGGCATAAGTTTCCCCTAAGTCGTCTATACAATATGGAGTATACTGACAACGACTTTAGTCAGTCTGTGTAAGGCACATGCTGGGGCCCCTTGAGCTTTTTTGTTTGAAAACTCCGAGGTTTCTGTAACTGCTGCAGGTGCTTAGTGCAGTACATGCTGAATGGAGCGTTATACTCAATTATGGTCCAGATAAGTGCCGAGTAGAAGGAGGTTATAGCTTCTTTTGCTCTTGAAGCAATGCATTTACAATCAAGTGTGCTACGTAGAAAGCTTTCCTTACTACAGTAGACACATGGTGGTCGAAGTTAAGGTTTCAGTCAACTTGTGATCCCAGGTCCCTTAACACTTCATGTGTACTTAGGCTATTGTTGTTGATTTGATAGTGTGAAGGGACACATGATGCATTTCTTTGCATTCAGTCTGAGACAGTGACTAATACAGCAGTTATTGGTCTGCATGAGACCCTCCTGGAGTATACTGACATCATTGTTGAAATTCAATGATTGCACCTAGTTTGCAGTCTGCTGCAAACATGGTCAGCCCCAACCCTTTAGTTTTGACCTGAACTTCTGAGAAGTATAAACCAAGCAGCAGGGGGCCCAGCACTGCCCCCTGTGGCACCCCACTGGTAATAGGTCTGCTGGTTGATGTGGAATCATCCACTTTGACAGAGTGTGTGTCCAGTTTGTAAGCCAGTTGGCAACCCATTTTAAAACAAAGTGGCTTACTGTCAGTTTGCTAAATTTACTGGTAATGCCTGAATGTGGGATTGTGTCAAAAGCCTTTGCCAAGTCAGGGTATGTTGTGTGCACAAATCTGCCCTCATCAATGGCCTTAGTCACACTTTCAAAGAAATCTACTAGATTTAACAGGCAGGATCTGCCCTTCATGGCCTTACAAATGAGGCTGGTCAGGCGTATGGGTCTGTAATTCCCTGGGTCTGTTGCTAGGCCACCTTTCTGGAGGATGATCAGGCTTACAGGTCTGTAATTCCCCATGTCTGTTGGTAGGCCACCTTTGTGGAAGGCAATAACTGTTCTCCATTTCACAGGAACAAAGCCTGTGGTTAGGCTATGATTGAAAAGGTACTTAGTGGTGATAATAGTTCATGTTTTAGCCTGTTTAGGAAACAGCCTGGGACGTCATCTGGTCCCATAGAGGCTGTTTATTTTTTTGCCTTTGAGGACCTGTTCTTCAGATATGTAGGGTGGGGGGGTTTGGGGGAACGTTCGTTGTAAGTTAGAAGGGGATAAAGGAGTGACATTTTCACCAAACCTCTCTGCTAGTAGGTTTGCTATCTCTGTGAGGTCAGTGTGTGTGATACTGTTGGCCATTAGTTCTGCATATGCTTGGGTCCTACCCTTTAGGTTATGTACATAGCTGTAAAAGGCCTTATGGTTATCCTTGGCTGTACTTGCTAAGTTTCTCTCAAAGGAGCCCTTGGAGGATTTGACAATTTGTCTTATTTGCCTGTTTTGGCTGAGGAGGGTGTTTTTTCATTGTTGGAGCCTTGCCTTTGTTTTCTTGGACAGCAACTTTTTGCATTTATTGTAAAGTTTGCTGATGCTGGATGTCCTCCATGGCAGCTTGTTTTTACTTGGGGCTCTGGCTTTGATTCTTTCTGGTACAGCCGAGTTTATACATTTATGAAAGTGATTGTACAGGGCTTTACTGTAAGCTTCGGTGTAGTTACTACTTACAGCTTGGGGTGGGGCTTGGAATGCATTTATACCTTCATCTAGGAGGGTATAGTTTACTTCGGTGAAGTTATTTAGTCTGATTTCACCCTTTGTGAGGTCTGGTGTTAGTGCCAGCTTGAAGGTGACTGATTTGTTGTCATTTTTAATTAAGGAGGGTCCAACAGTTGCAGCAGTGCACCTGTTTGACATGTTGGTGAAGACCAGATCTAGAATGTTTGTTCCTCTTGTCGGGGTATGGACAATTTGTTTCAGGGCATTTCAATTAACAAAGTCAAGTATCTATAGTCATTATAGCCTTGGGCTGAGTGGGCATGAACAAACAGCCTTGTAGAACTTAGTCTGACTGTATCCACCACTTGAGATCTCTCTTGCATATGTTGGGGATTTGTATTGGGGTGGACATGGAACAATGAAGTACTGACCATTGTGAGGCAAGCATCCATTGAAGAATTGTCATATAAAATCTGGCCAATGGTACTAGTGTTATAGCTGCAGCCATTGATCCCAGAGCCTGGAGAAACCAGCGGGCTTCAATCTTGGTACTGCAAACTATCTTCTTTACTTGTAATCTTAATATCTGAACTCTTGGTAAGGGAAGTGAGGCTATGCTATGTTTTGAGTTGGTTCTAAATGAGATTTTTCATAGTTTATGCTTATACCCAGAAGGGCACATGTCTGAATAACCTTTTCTCTTGCCATTAAGAGCTGATGCCTGGTCGGGATGGAAATCAGCCAATTGTCTAGATATGGAAACACCCATCATCCTTGCAGTCTGAAGTGAGCTGCTACTATTGTCATACACTTGGTGAACACCATGGGGGCTGTGGTGAGACCAAAGGGTACAACTCTGAAATGTTAATGACTGGCTCCCAGCCGGAAGTGTAAGAACTTTCTGGAACACCTGTTCATTTTTCTGCAGTAGTACACATCCTGAAGGTCTATCAAGCACATCCACTCGTCTTTTCCAAAAATGGAAGAATGGACTGAACCATGACTATCTGGAACTTGGCTTTTTGAACTGACTTGTTTAAGTTGCTGAGATCCAAAATTGGTCCCCTGTTTTCTTTGGCACTAAAAAGAATCTTCAGTAAATCCCAGATTCTATTTGGTCTGGGGGGGACTTCCTGGGTGACTCTTTCTCAGCCATCACACAGAACACCAACGTACAGGCAGTCAATAACCACTACAAAGGCTGAAGGTAAAGAGACAATTATACAACTACAGAAAACTTATCATTTGTTTTTTTTTATAACAGAAAAGCCAGGAAAAAAGCAGAAAAGGGAGAAATACCAACAATGATAACTATATACTACATGTAGTGTAGAAAAGGCATACAGGAATACCAACAATAGTATTTGGAGTATGAAGAAACATACGGAAGGTGAAAGAAAATTATCTAAGTAAGAAGTGATGGATAAAGGAGATACTTTTTGAAAAAAAAATTTCACTTAGCTCAAGAGGACTTAGTCACCACATCTTTCGCTGTCAAGCAACAAACAAGATCTGAGGTAAATGGGGTGGTGTACTGTTGGTAAGAGAGAAGCTCGAGAATTCAAAGTTTTCACGAGCTTTTGCAATGCTCAAGTCGGATCTGAGTGATTGGATCCGAACCCATTAGTTGAGGATTGAATGAAAATTGACAACATCAGATCATTCATTTTACCACTCTTTTTTTCAAGAGTCTGTGCTTGGTTTTACTACTCTTGTGGACTGTTTGAATGACATTCTGCATTGGTTAGTTCAAAACTGACTCACACTCAACAAGCAAAAAAAAAGAAGTTATGTACTCACCATAATGTTCCATGTGTGTTGTCCATCCTGCCTTCATTCTTAACTGGGTTTGGAATGAATTCTCAGTTCTGACTCAGCCTTATACAAAGGTCAAGGTCTTCCACTAGCCTGTGGCTGTAACCATATCCCATCATGGCCTAGAAAAGCTCCCCAGATCTTGTTTGATGATATAGTAATAAGTACCAATAGAACTATCAAAAAACCTATACAGCAATGAAGGTCGGAGAACATTTATTTCCAGTTGTAACCGCTCTGTACTCCAGGAGCCAAAGGCTTGGGGAAAGAGGGTGGGATGTAAGAATGAAGGCGAGATGGACAACATGCATGGAATGTTATGGTGAGCACATAACTTCATATTTCTTGGGTGGCTCACGGGAGAATAATATAATGAGTGATAAAGGTATGAGGCCTTGCCATGTTGCTGCAGCCCAAATGGTATCAATTGGCAGTCTCACCCGAAAAGCAGAAGAGGTTGCTATGGCTCTTGTAGAATGACCTTTTACTTTTTCGGGGAGTTCTTTGTTTTGAGATTTGTAAGTAAAAGTAATACAATCTGATAGCCATTTTGAAAGTGTGAATTTTGATACAGGAGCTCCTTTCTTGTAGTCTGAAAATGATACAAATAATTGTCCTGATTTTCTGAAGTCCTTTGTCCTATGTAACCAGAAGCATAATTGCCTATGTACATCTAGTTGGTGCAGCATATATTCTGCCGTGTTGCCATAGTTGGAGGAAAAACTGACAGGTCTATGGATTGGTTCAAATTAGATTCTCAGGATACTTTGGGTAGAAAGGATGGGTTTGTTCGTAGGGATACTCAGTCTTTGTGGAAAAGCATGTAGGGGGGCTTGATTGACAATGCTTGTAGCTCTGAAACTCTTCTAGCAGAAGTGATGGCTTTCAAAAGGATTGTCTTCCAAGTTTAAAACTTTAGATCACAGGATGATGCAGGTTCAAAAGGGGGAAGAATCAAATGGGATAAGGCAAAGTTTAGGTCCCATGGTGCTAGAGGGGCTTTAATGTCATATGAGTGGAGTGAAGACGCCAACAAAGGTCTTTCTTGCAAAATTCTGTTATCAACATTTGGTGGGACATGGGTAGGTCCTGCATGGACGGACCACTGAGTGAAGTTAGCCACTGAAAGATTCTCATATGCAAGCATGCTAATGGAATTAATTGTATTGCTGCTGCCATGGTCCCCAAGATTTTCAGAATTGTTCTTGCTTGCACTTTCTATTTGGAAAGTAGGATGTTGACTTGGTGTCATAGGATTTGAACTCTTTCGGGGGGGAAGTTTTGCCATCACTGTTGTTGTACCTAGACCGGTTCCTATGAAAACGATACGCTGAGATGGCAACAAGGCAGATTCTTCATAATTTATTGTGATTCCTAGGTGAGAGCAGAGCTGTAAGATGGTGTCTCTCGCTTTTATTAGTAGATGTTTGGTGGTGGCGGCGATGCATCCTGGAGGTCTACAGAGCACATCAAATTGTCTTGTCCCAAAAAAGGGAGTATTGACTGCAGTGTTACCATCGGGAACTTTGATTTTTTTTACTGATTTCTTTAATTTGCTGAGATCCAGGATGGGTCTCCAGTCCCGTTTTCTTTGAAACTAAAAAGAACCTTGAGTAAGTCATAGGTCCTATTTGGTCTGCGGGGGCTGTTTGGATGACCCTTTTGTCTAGCAACTTTTGTATTTCTAGAGTTGCCTGTTCCCTTTGACCGGGTGGCATGTCCGGGATGTTTTTTATGTTTGGGACGGGGAAAGAAAAGGGTATGCAGTAGCCCCTGGATACGATGTTTTGTACCCATTTGTCTTTTGTTATTTTTAGCCAGGCTTCTGGGTACAAAGATAAGTGACCCCAACTGCCTCCAGAGATGGACAGATGGGTCTCCTTTCAGGAGCAATGAAACGTCTTACCATGGAATGATTCCCTGTCGCCCTGATTTTGCAGACCCCCTCTGCTGCGTGGTCGGCATCTTCCATTACTGTTTCTCCCTCTGCCCTTGGGGGAAGAATCACCACGTGTGTCCTGAAAAGCTCTCTGGGATTTTCAGAACCACATTTTTCCTCTTTTTGACCTTTTGGGTAAGGTCTAGAAGGTAGGGGAAAATGGATTCCTATGGCAGAGAGGGTTTTCCTTCTTGCTCACATCTGGTTAGTATGTCTTTGACTTTTGGCCCGAACAAGGACAAGCCATCAAAAGGGGCATTAACAAAGGAAGATTTAAAAGGCACTGCAGAGTCCCACAAGTGCATCCAGGAATGTCTCCTTAGGGAAATTCCTGAACCCATTGCCCTACTCGCTCCATCTGCTGCATAAGAAATGAGTATCATGGAGGAGTTGACCACTAAGTTTAATGTGAAGAGCTGAGAGGAAACCTTTTCTAATACCACTTCAGCTACTGAACCTAGGAGAGTATCTCCTAGCTCCTTCAGGAGATCTGTCTCTGAAGTCTGGTAAAGTGGGTGAGATAATTCAGCAATCTGAGTGCAAATGTCACTGAAGAGAAGGTGTGCTTTCCATATCTGTCCACCGTACAAGACTCCTTGTTCGGCAGATAGACAGACGAGGACGTCTCTGAAAGTTCCTTTTTGATGGCTGCTGCCACCAACATAGCACCTACTGGGACACCTTTCGTAAGCAAACTCTTATCTGAAGGGGATGTTATGAACTTATTTAGCCTCCAGGGAACAGGCTCCACTGAGTCTGGAGACTCCCATGCCTTTCGACAAACTAAGTCTATCAGTTCATCGAAAGGTGGAGACACCCAAGTGGCAGAAGGGGAAAACCCAAAAGCCTTCAAGTATACATACTCCTCCTCAGGAGGGTTGATGGGCTTCCAACCACATCTCTGTTTAAGGATCTCAAGGATGTCTGTGAAGGAGACATCCTCAGAGTGCGATCATGGGGACCCTTCTTACTCATCAAGGTCTGTGTTGGATGTGATGGACTCCTCTGGGGAATCTAAATGCTTCCTCCTGCAAAATCTCTTATGAGGGACCTCTTCAGAAGGGTATTCTGGAGAGGTTTCGGAAGAGAGGGGTTCACCCCCATGGGGCATCCTGAGGCCTATGGTCTCCACATGCCTGTGAATGCAGTGGTGCCAAGACAGATACCGGTGCATTTTTGGGGAAGAATGTCAGGAGCTGAGAGTGGACCTGCCTGTGGAGATAGCACTCTCCTCATCACCTTGAAAAGCCCCCCTGCGCCATACCCGAGGAAGATTCCGTCTCCAAAGAACCAGAAGGCATCCCCGGAACCAAGGGAATTGGCTCCGAGGCCAATGTAGGAGCAGAGCTCACCCGAGTCGAAGCCCCAAGAGGCAAGTCCGGATCCGACAATGGTCCAATATGACTCTCCACCCCAGACCCGACCGAAGAGCGTTGGCTCCTAGACTCCACGAGTTCAGATGGAACTGTGGATGTCGGAGCAGTAGTCGGGCCTGAAGATCCTGGAGTAGGTTTCGGCTCCGACGGTTCCACTACAATCAGTTCCAGACATTCTGGTTCTGAAGTTCCAGGTCGGATCTGAGGAGGAATCGATGGTGAAGGGGTAGTCTTGGTTGGTTCTAAATCCATCTGGGTTAGAGTCAACAACAGTTTAGTGAGCGCTGGTGTCCTTAGTAGCCTCTGCACCACACGATCCAAATCATCATCAGAGATGCTCCTGGAGGATCAAGAGGAGGTGGAAAGAAGATCTAACAGACTGAAGCAAAGGGGATCTCAAAGTGGGAGAAATCAGCTTATTTTCCGGGGACCGGCTTCACAAATGAAACTCCATCTGCACCAACACAGAAGGAGCCGAGGTAGTTGGTTGCTCGGGCCCGACAGTTTTCGGGTTCGGAGATGATACTTTAGATAAGTTTTTAAGTGGCTCCGACTGTGCACTGGAAGAGGATGACCTTTTCCCCCGACTTTCGGATTTTGAAGAAGGGGATTTTGCCAATTTAGAAGTATCCTGACCTTCTTCAATAGCTTCAGTGAAGGGGGTCTTCAGCAAACCTATCCAAATAAGCTTATTCTTTATCTCAAGCAGAACTTTATGGCTGAATGAGTGGCAGATGTCACAGGACTCCTGTAAGTGAACTGCTCCAAGGCAGTATACACAATGTGGCCATCAGTGAGTGACATTTTTTTATTACACTTTCCACATTTCTTGAACTCAGAGGGTTTAGTTTCTTTAGGATCCTTAGACATTATAGCTATAACAACAACAACAACTAATTGCTACACCAGAAAAAAAAAATAAAATAATATATATATATATATATATATATATATATATATATATATATATATATATTTTTTTTTTTTAACAACAAGAAGAGAATAAAACACTCAGGAAAAAGCCCTACAAATTAGAACAGAAAAAGGCAGTTCTCTCAGTAAACGAATCTGCCCAAAGTAAAAGGGGAGAGAGAGTCCCTCTAAATTAAATGGGCAATATCAGCTCTGTAATTCAAATAAGCTTACATGGTAATTTAAGAGGTAAAGGGAAAAAAAAACTTAAATTCACAAAGCTCTCTAATTTAAATGAGCATGTTAACAAATCAAAACGAAAGGAAGCCCTCTAACTAAAATGGGCTTAGAAAAGCAGTTTAAGCCGGGATAGGGAAGGGAAAAGGCCTAGAGAAGAAAATTATGGCCAACAGCAAAATCCAAAAGAAGCGAGCACTCTAACTAGTTAAATGTGTCTAATAAACTGTAGTATTTATATTATTAGCTAACAATTATCCAAAAACAAGGTAAAGAAAATTCACACTTAGCCAGAGCCAGTATGGAAGCACCCGATCTTGTTTAGCGGCAAACAAGATCTGAGGAGCCTTCCAAGGGCATGATGGGACAGGGTTACAGCCACAAGCTAGTGGAAGACCTCGAGCTTTTGTATAAGGCCGAGTCGGAACTGAGGATCAGTTCCAAACCCAACCAGTTAAGAATGAAGGTGAGATAAGACAACATTGCATCAATTTTTAAACTAACAGGGAATAAAAAGAGTGCTCCCATTTAAAGTCTTGTGATAGTCCAATAAAACACACACTCTCTGTCTTTCAACTTTTCCTGATTAGAGGTTGCCACAGCAGAACATCCATTAATGGTTGGCAGTGAGTTTTTACGGTGTCGAGTTGCCAGCCCGGTGCCCAACCTTCAAGGAAGGCACACCAACACGCACCTACCTGCATGTCTTTAAATTCACTCAACTGCAGGGAGGACATGCAGACTCCACACAGAAGGTGTTCAAGCCGAGAATCGAACCGGACAGCCTCTTGCTATGAGGCGACGACGCTAACCGCTGTACCACCGCGGCCTCATCCAATAAAACCCACACTTCTAGCTTAAAAATAATTTTCCTGAACAGCAAAGTGCAATAAAACAACAGTTTTTGTAATGTGGAAGGTTTTTCCCCAAAGGGAATTTATCTGGCCAGCAAATGAACAGCACAAGCCAATTGTCGATCCTCGAAAGCCTGCAGAGAAGTGCTTTTTTCAAAGGAACGAAAGCGATGAAGGGCTTGGTGCCAAGACCTCTCTTTTTAGTCAGCTCAGTTCTAGATGACTAATGGTTTGGGCATGTAGAAGGTGGCCTAAAGCTTTGGAAGCTGGCTGGCTGTAATATGCTTGCCAGTATATACACCATATAACTAAGGCTACAGCAGCAATGATCAATATGATGGGAACTTGTAACTATCTGTTGAAACTTGTAAATGCCTAAATGGTCTTAGTTGTTGCTGAAAATCGTCTGTGGACCAGCTCACCTACCCAGTTAATGAAACTAATAATAAGTACATCATTAAATAAGACAGAGATCTTCGGAAGTGAAATCTAAAAGAATCAACACTTTCCATGCTAGTACTATTACATAAAACCACAACAAATATGCACTGTTTGATATATCACTGAGTTATCACTATTCATGACATAGCAATAATAAGACACTTCAATGTTAATGACAATGAGAAGGACTCCTCTCAGCTTTCTAAAATGTCACAGCAGTTTACTCTAGTACAATTAATTAAAAAAACGAGTTAAGGCGGGCCACTCCGGTGGCATAGAGGGATAAAGCCCTGACTATGCCGCAGCTCACCCAGGTTTGATTAGCGGCTGACAGAGCAGCAAGGAAGGGATGGGCATGTCCATCCCAAGTTGGCGGATGCTTGGTGATACCCTCTACAGGAGGTGTGGTCCAAAGAGGGGAGTTGCTCTCAGATGTAAAAAAAAAAAAAACTGTGAGTGTTGTGTGTGAGGAAAGGAAATTGGGTAAGTCAGAATAAATAAATAAATAAATAAACAATTCTCCCAGACAGAAACACAGACAAGACGAACCCCAGGAAATCCTCAGGATCCATGACTTTCCCCAGCAAAAAAATGCAGCAAGTCTGGGGGAGAGTTGGAGAATAGGTGGCAGACTCACTGCGGACATTGGATACTGGGGGCCAGGCCAGTAACAATAACATCTGAGGGGACGAAAAAATGGACCCACTTGACACAATCCCAAAATAGGTTATAGCTCCAGTTTAGATTGAATAATAACCAACATACAGCATGGATAACTGGTTGCATAAATTTTCCCAAGCTCACTAAGATTCACCAATACAATCTACTATGTCCTTCTGAGCATATAAAAATCTGCCACAAAAAGTCAAAGGAAGATCATCCGCAGCTGCAAAGTCATCCCAACTTCGCATGCTGCTCAGTTCCACAGATTGGTCCCCACTCTGTCAGATAAATGATCCCTCTACAGCTCCTGACAGCTTAATTTCTAAACATTTCTCAATTTAAGATTTACTATACTCACTCACAAAAAGAAAACTCAAGAGGACAGCTCTGTTCTTGGCTCAGGCTAGAAATCAAAAACAAAAATGAGGGCAGAAGACAACATATGGAAAGCATGGAAAAAGGACCCACAAAATGCATAACTGCATCAGGTCTATTCAACACATAGAAAAGAAGTTAAACAGCTACTAATACAGCTAAATCAATGTACCTTAGATAAAGACAGGAAGCTAACTGATCCACACCAGCTCAGTTCTGGAAAGAAATAAAAATTTATGGCAGGGGCCTTAACTAAGTCCTCTTCTTCAAAGAATGGTCCAACACTAACAGACTCCTCCTTCTTTATTAATGACTATGCACACTTTCAACTTTCTATGAGCAGCAGTTTCAATACTCAAGATCAGTAGACATTAGCACTTCATGCTCATACCACTAACTGAATATAATCACACACCTCACATGTAGCCACTTTCTATTTCTCTCGATTAACAACAAAGCAGACTAAATCACTGAAACTAAAAGTCAATGATTCTGCTCCCAGATTCTCTAAGCTGCATCTCACTTTCCTGAAACTAACTGCTGAAAAAATCATAAAGCCACTTATGTGCATTTTTAGTCTCTCTCTTACCTCTGCCTCATTTCCCTCAACATTTGAACACTCATTCATAATCTCACTTTCAAAAATCGCTACACCCAAAGAATTAAAGATTACAGACCTATCTCTAAATTGTGCCCAATTACAAAAATCTTTGAAAAGCTACTATAACAGCAAGTCCTAAATCGCATTAACAGCTATGGTATACTATGCAATGCACAGCATGGAATTTGCAGCTCATTTATCATTTCCCAGCTCTGCCACTGAAAACATCTATTTTTAGCCTGAATGAAGGTAACATCTCAGCAGGTCTCTTTGTAGATACAAGGGCTTTCAATACTGACAATCATGCTTTTCAATAAGCTCAAAAGTTGTAACTTAGGAGATAATACCATTTCTTGATTTCAGAGCTAAGTACAAGATAAATCCTTCCAAGTCTAGTACAACTCCATATCAATGAAGCATGCTCTCAACTCAGGAGTCCTTCAGGGATGTAACAACCGTCCCCTTGACTTGCCAAAGATCATGCATACAGATGATGTACTTCTCATAAAATCCAGTACTTCCCACACAAATCTGCAAAACAAGTTACAGGGTGACTTTAACCAACTTTATCGCCAATACACAAGAAAACAACTCTAATGATTTTTGCTACTGCTAAGAAACTGCCAAACATTCCACCAATTCTCATTAAGAACTATTATACTATAGGCAATGTTGCTGAACAAAAACAAACACCTAAGCCTCACAGTGACAGCATAGCAAATAACATTCTAACCCAGTTGAAGCTTTGCTACACAATCAACCAACTTCTATCTCCAACAGCCCACTTAGTCATTGTCAAAAATTAATTATTACCTAAACTGGAATGGTCTCCTTTTCCTGGCCTTACATTCTGCGTATAACACAAAGAAGATACAAACAATAAAAAATAAAATCTTGTAGATGTATCTTACTATCTGATCGTTTACTCTATCACTGCAAACTACTTGAGAAAACTAACCAGATCTCTGTTCTTAACAGAGCTACTGTGCTACTAAACACTAATTTTCAAAATCTTAAAGCAGGGCTACTGTCCACACCTAAAAGTAAAATTGTTAATTCAGGAAATGTGTACAATCTCAGCTCTCAAGACAGCTTTTTTGACCACTTCACCCACCTTTCAAAACTGTTGTGGAAAAGAATCTTTTCCAGACTTAGACCTACAACCTGAAATTACCTACCCGCAGAAATCAAGAACCAAGAAACTACAAAATATGTTAAAAAGTTATTAAAGATTATCTTCTCCCAGTAAAAACTAAACTAAAAACACAGGGTAATGAAATAAAAATGAGACACTGGTGCTTTCCACCTATCTGTTGAAAAGAGAGGAATTTAAAGAATGGGCAGTGGAGATTATTTAGGAACTATTTGAGAGGATAGAAATTACTTCTGAAAATCTGGCTAGGGAATGGGGTAAAATTAAGGTGGACTTTAAAAATATTGTGCAAATAAAAGAAAAGGTTCTATGGTTAAGAAGTAACAATAATTATTTAGAGGGACTGACAAATGTTAAGGTATTGCAGAACAGGGAGAACCTCACAGAACAAGAAGCGGATCAACTGCAGAATGCTAAGCAGAAAATAAGGGATTACCTCGATAATATACATGAGTTTAGAAAGATTGCTGTTAAGCGACTGTTTTTTGATAATAACACTACAGCACAAAAACTTTTAGCACTATAACAAGGAAAGTGAGAAGAGATCCTGTAGAGGTATTAGAAATAGTTCAGAAATTCTATGAAAGTCTGTATAAAGCAGAGAAACATGTAAATCAAGAAAAGATACAAATGGAAATGTTTATGGAAGACTTAAATATGCCAAGGTTAGAGGTAGATGAGGCTCAATTACTAACAGGATAGGAGAAGATGAGATACAAATTGTGATATGTAACCTATCTACAGCAAAATCCCCAAGAATAGATGATATTTCTGTGGGAGTTTGAAAGCTAGGAGGGGAAAATTGCTAAAGATCTGGAAGGCTTTGTTTAACAGTATTTTAAGAGGAGAAGTACCAACATCCTGCACGAAAGTAGTGGTAGTTGTAATACCGAAAGAGGGTAAAGATCCATCAGATGCAGCTTCATACAAGCCCATTTCAATACTAAACCATGATTATAAAGTGTTCATGTCTATAACGGCTAAAAGAAATGCCAAAATTGATAGATATGGATCAATGTGGTTTTTGTGGGGGGGCAGCAAACATCTTACAACATTAACAGAACACTGATGATCCAAAGGGAAGCAGAATGTAAGAAAATACTATTGTTGTTGGTGGGTCTTGATGTAGAGAAAGCATTTGACAGAGTAAGCTGGGACATTATGAGCAGGGTAATGGAAGCATTTGCATTTCCTGAAAAAATTATAAGGTTGATTAGGAAGACATATGCGAGATCGGAGGCGAAAATTAAAGTGGGTGGCTTCCTCTCTGATAATTTCTGCTTGAGCAGAGGAACGAGGCAGGGGTGTCCTCTTTCCAGTTTATTATTTACATTATATTTAAAACCATTGGCAAAGAAAATAAGGGACTCAGAAATTCAAGGATATAATTGGTATGGTAGTCAAGAAAAACTGGCTCTATTTACAGATTATATTATTCTATAACTGATAAAACCAGAAAGGGAAATTGCAGTGTTGAGGAACATTCTGAGACAGCTTCAATTCTTTTTAGAATACAAAACTAATGAAGTTAAAACAAAGGCAATAGTAGTAAATTATGTACCCACATACGAGTTGGTTCAGCAATATCCATATTTATAGGGACATGATAAAAGGAAGTATTTGGGAGTATGGATTAAAATGATTCTGGTGTGGCAGAGAAGGATATATGGGAGGAGACTAAACAAAAGATAATATAAAAACTGAGAAAATGGAAGCATTGTTATACGGATATGGATAGTAAGATACAAGCAGTTAAAATGCTTTTAGTCCCATTAGTCTTATACACAGGTCAGGCATACTTTTATCAACCAGAGGAGAAGCTGTGGATAGCAATTAATAAAGAGATAAAGGACTTTATCTGGGAGGGGAAGATGGCAAGAGTCAAGTGTGACAAGCTGACTCTTCCAGTAGAACAGGGTGGACTGGGATTATCCGATTTGAAGGGCTACAGCAGAGCTACACTTGTATGCATAGCACAAGCAGAAAACTGTAATTCAAAGTGGAAAAGAATGATGATGAAACAGGGGGGAAAGCTCAAGAAACAGAGGCTGTGATTTTGGATGCAGGCCTTTAAGGAGAATAACAATAATCATACAGTACATTATATCTATAAAGTTGGAAAAGGAAACAGGCACACATACTGGAAATAAATAAATGCGGTGGCAAACCAAAAGTAAACAGCAGGTGTGACTTTGTAATAAAAAAAAAATATTAAAAAACAAACCACAGTCAAGCACTTTCTTCCCTTACACAATGGGACTTCTTCAGAGCCATAAACTTTAAATTACAAGTGCATTTTACAACCAACCATTAAAAACATGTGATCAATCATTAAGTACCAACGTTTCTTAAAGCCACCCTCAGGTAAATGTGAAAAGTAAAATCTAATGCAAGCTCCAATATAAACATTGATTGTCTAAAAACCTTAAAATCCAATAAAAAAAGGAAATAAAACATATTAAAAACTTAGCAAAAATATGTTTTGTATTACCTAGAGGTCTGCAGCTTTAATTGTTAGAATGGCGGCAACTGAGACATTTTCATTGATAGACGGCACTATTGTTGCATTTAGTCTTAATTGCCATATGAGTTCCGTCCTCTCAATTTCATTCTCCCAAAAAAAAAAAAAGCTCTTGTGTTTCTTCTAAAGATGTTGATGATACCAAATAAAAATTTAGCAAAATGGGTGCAGGACATGGTGTGTTTATAAAGTGAGTTATTAATATTTTTGTTACATATGGCATACATGTGTTTGTAGATCTGTTTGCGTAATTGTCTTTCTATTTTGCCTATGCAGAAAAAACTGCACCCCTGGCAAATAGCTACATAAACTAATACTCCACTAGTACGATTTCCTACCATCAAACTGATGTGCTTTGGTGGGTTACCTGTTCAATGAGTTTTCTTGCAGAATATACATAGGTTCATAGGTTCATAGGTAGGTACTAGGATATCTGCCCGAGGGCATTTATAAGCCTAGCCAGAGTGTGTCGGCTTTCGCTGCCCCATTGATTAATTAACTGAGCCTCTGTCAAGCAGAGCTAATGAAGCAATCCCAGGGGTGTATTTTCTGTTACCCATCCACTCATCAAGGCTTCTCTTGAAGAGTATTAGTGAGGGGCTCTGCCTAATGTAGTTAGGAATTTTGTTCCAAAGCATGGGGAGTCTCTGTGACAGGAATCTATCCCTCCAGCATGTTCTATTTATTGTTGTGGCGAGGTTTAGCTCACTAGAGCGTGTGGCTCGCAGTGACTTGGATTTCTTTAGGTGGAGCATGTCCATCAATTCTGAGTTGGACATGGTTTTGTAAGTCAGGCAGAGATCACCTCTGTGTAAGCGATATGCCACTGAGTACAGCCGGAGTTGTTTCAGTCGGGCTGCATAGGACATATGTTTGAGGCCAGTTATCCTCTTGGTGAGGTGCTTTTGTGGTCTTTCAAGCTGTTGGAAGTGTCTTGGGAGGTACATCCCAAATGGGGCATTGTACTCTATGATGGGTCCGATACCTACAATATTTACATGCCGTGCACCATGTGGTCCCCATGTTAACTTTATTTGGTACCAAACTGGGGTGATCTAATAAGAATTTTAAATTACCCCCAGTTTTGTAAACAAAAGTAGGTTTATCCCCTAAAATGTTGATAATCTCTAAACTATTCTTAAAATAACCCAGTTCATCAAAATTTCTTTAATCTCCTTACCATGTTCCCCCAAAAAGAGTTATCATCGAATTGGTGAAACATTTATTAACCTCTTGTGGTTTTGTTATTGATGTTCAAATTTCAGCTCCTAGTAAAGGTTAGTACTTTGTTTCCCACCCATCCAAGACATCTTCGTCTATTCTAAGTAATAACTCTTGGGGCTACCCTCTGTCTTGGAACATTTGTGTTAATTTACTTAGTTCCATTTTGAAATTAGGGGCATCAGAGCTCATTCTGGCTGCACACACCAGCTAACCTTAAAAATATTTTTCTTAGTGTGTCTCGGGTGACAATTGCTGAAGACCAGGTAACTGCTCGAAAAGACTGGTTTTCTAAACAAGTTTGAAGAGAAACACCCATTAATTTTATATTTGTATATGGTGACATCTAGGAAATCAATGCTGTGATCAGAATGTGCGTAGGTAAATTTGAAAAAAGAAGATATACTATTAATAAACGTCATGAAATCTTCCTTCACTTGTCCTCTCCCTTTGCAAAGGATGAAAATATCATACAAATACTGTAAATAAAGGGTCCAATGATTGTTAAAATGGGAACAAAAAAGATTCTTCTTTTCCCATGAGAACAAAACAAGGTTGGCGTAAATGGGAGAACAACTAGCGCCCATTGCCACACCATAAACCTTCTTGAAGTAGTCACCCTCAAGAAACATAAAATAACCTCCATAACTTGCATCACAAAGTTAATCAAAGTACTATTTAAAGTAGTTCAATAATGGCTTCCTGGAACAATTCCAATCCATCTTTATGTGGAATAGATGAAATCAAGTCCACCACATCTATGGTGGAAAAAATTACAAATATTATTGTAGAAATCTTGTTTATTTTTCTTTAAGAAGTTCCAGGAGTCTGTTAATAAACAATCAACAGAAAATAAGGCATTCTTCAACACTCTATCAATAAAAACTCCAAGTGGGTATATGGAACTATTGTCGGCAGCTACAATGAGTCGGAATGGTGGTTGTTGACATTTTTATGTACTGCGGGGATCACAAAAACAGTTGGAATTAGTAGATGGTCATTCACCAGGAATCTATACATTTCCTCATTTATTGCCCCTTGTAAAAGTGAGTTTTCCAAAAATAATTGTATCTTCCTGTGTGCAATTGTAATCTTGTTTTTGGAAACCACTTCACATTTGTTTAGTGTCATGCAATAAAGTGGTGATCTGACTGCTGTAATCTGTCCATTATAATCATAAATAACATTATATCTAAAAAGTAGCAGAAAGTATCTTAAAAACCTAAGCCAACACGGGAATGGGGAAAGGAGAGTCTGCCGATAGGGATTACTGCAATTAGGGATATAGAAATAGGAAAGGGGGTTGGAATTTATTGGAGAAAACTGGCAAAGGAACCAAGATATTGGGAGCAAATAACTGGAGAGGGAAAGATGATAGACTGGGAAGATGCCAAGAATTTCTTTGGACTGCAGGTTAGAGATTGCCTTCCCTATTAAGACTGATATCAGATTATAGGCAAAGAAAAAGAAATGGGGATCCTAAACAAAAGACCAGCACTGGTAGAGTTTTTAGTAGAATCTAAAACAGAAGCTGTCATTAAAAAAGGAATAATTAAGACAGCATACAAAATATTGCATGATAACTATAAGAATCAATCAGAGGAGGTTAGAAAGGATTGGGAAGAGAGATTGGATAAGCAATTCACAAAGAAACAATGGGAAGATATATGTATGTCTCCCAAATATTCAACAAAATCTAGAAGATTTAGGATTTTTGCTTGGAAATGTTTACATAGTACACGTAGACTCCAGAGAATTTTTCCTCAGGTAGGCAGCAAATGTTGGAGGTGTGACAGAGAAGAAAGAGGTAATTGGGAACATATTTTCTAGGAGTGTGGTGGGGTGGCAGACTTTAGGGTTTCCCTGCGGGATGCACTGTTGGGCATGCTGAGTGGCCAGACTGGTGTGACGAGGAAGATGATTTCTCTGAGCAATGATACAGAATTGTAATTGCCTAGACACGGTAAGTTCTTTTTGTGTCTAATTATGGTGGATGCCAAAAAAGCAATTACTAGAAAATGTAAATCAAAATCTAAACCAACTTTACTAGAAGTAGTGAATACAGTAACAGAGATAAAACAACTGGAATTAAGATCTTTAGAAAAGGGTAGGAGCAAAGTACTTAGGAAAAAATAGAAATTGTGGGACCAGTGCATGCAAGGGAGGAATAAGGTTTAAATGAAAGCAGGACTTAAATGAGCTATGTAATATTTGACTGAAAATGATTGTGTAGATTATAAGTGATGTATAATGTTTGCAACTGGGAGTGTGGCAGTCTGGACTGTGATGTAAAATGCTTGCAACTAGGATTGTGCTAGTGTGGTTTGTTTTCATTTATATAAATGTATGATTGCCTATGTCATAAGTGATGGTTTAATAAAGATGTTTCTTGTTAAAAAAAGGGGCAGGAATTGAATAATGAATGTAATGTTGCTTAGGTAATAGGATAGATATATAAAGCAATATATGTGCAGTATAATGTTTGTAAATGTGAACATGTTAATACCGTTTGATTACTTTTATTTAAATTTGCCTATGTCAGAAGTGATATTTCAATAAAGGTGTTTAAAAAAATAAAGATTATCTTCTCAAATAATACATCTTTCCATAAAAGTTCATATATCTACCGTTGCTGACTACTGGCTGACTACTGGGTTTATACTAAAAGACCGAAGAGGTGTTCGTAATGAGCGAACGCTCAAAACAGCAATTTCTTTCCCTGGGAAAGAAATCTCTTGGCCATCCCAGTGTGTTCGCCCCTTTCCTCACTATAGTGCGATCCTGGAGTTGGAATATTTAGTTAGGGGGGAGGGGGGCACAGCCCCCCATGTTGGGGGTGTGTGGGAGGTGAAGCCCCCCATGTTGTTATGTTTTAAAGTGTGTGTGTGTTTGTGCTAGATGTTTCTTTCCCAGGGAAAGAAACCACTGTTTTGAGCATTCGCGCTTTAGTGCGTTCTCTCATTACGTGTCGACCAAGAGGTGTTCGCTGAAACACCTCTTCGGCCTTTTAATATAGACCCCTGACTACTGATCTTCTAATATTGAAAGTATCTTAATGTGCATTTAACAAGCTACAGCCTAAATATATCATTCTTTGTACAACACTGTTGTATATATACACTTAACTGCACTTTCTATCTTTAAATATGTACTTGTGAATAAACAACTCTCTCTCTGCTCTAAGAGCCGAGCTTATAGCTGAAAACAGTAAAATGGCCAGCTCACTTACCCAGTTATCAAACAGCATTAAAGAAATAAATACATACCTAGATCTATTTTCTTCATGAGGACAAATACAGCACTAGAAGGACAATGTCTTGTGGACTATTTTATCCCTTTAGCCTATAAGCAATAATCATAGGTTCATAGATAGGTACCAGGCTATCAGCCCTGGGGCCTATACAAGCCCAGCCAAAAAAGTTCCCTGGCTTTCATCACCGAAGAAACTTATTTTCCTGCGCTCCTGTCTAGCAGAGCCACAGAAGTGATCCCTGGGGTGAATTTCCTATTTCCCATCCAATTGTCGAGATTTTTCTTAAAGAGGGCTAATGAGGAGCTTTGCTTGACATGAATGGGTAGTCTGTTCCAGAGCATGGGAAGTCTCTGGGGCAGGAATCTATCCCTCCAGCATGTTCTGTTTATTGTGGTGGCAAGGTTTAGGTCCCTGGAGCGTGTGGCTTGGAGGGACTGGGGTTTCTAAGTGTAGCAACTCTACTGAACATATACCCAAGATTTGTTTTGGGGGGGGGTGAAAATGCAATATCTACTGATCAGAATCATATAGACAATGCAATTTATTTCTTAAATAACTGAACAAAGACAGACCTCTTACTCAAACTTAGGAAAATAAACCATTTGGCTAACTCTGTATTAAGTAATCCATTGCAATTTGCCTTATCTAATCTTGACACTTTACAATCCTTTCTATAACTGACTAATCCCTCTCTGCAATCAGTATTGCCAGTATACACCACCATACAAAGTAATCTTAGGAATCTGATTCATCTTAAAATACTGAAATACCATCAACCCCCTTTTCTCTATTTTTTTCTACATAAGGCCAGGCTGTCATGTTAACAGTCGCCACCTCTCGATTCAGTACTACTCTCTTGTCGTCTTCAACTGTCATGGCTGGCTGCTGCAGTTCTACTCAATATGTAATCAACCATATCTTGGATGGACATCCTCTTTTCCTCTTGCCTTCTTCCTGTCTCTTCTTCACCAAAGTGTCTTCTGCTTTCCTGCACATGTACCTGAATATAATCTGTTTTCCTTGATCATCTCTGCAACTAGAGCTACTTTGGCTTCTGCTCTGATGCTGTCATTTCTTCGCCTGTCCCACAGTATGCTTCCTACCACCTGTCTCAAGCAACTGATCTCTAGCACCTCAATATCCTCAACTGCTCTGCCTTCACTGCCCAGGTTTCTGTACCATACAGAAGTACTAACTGCATCACTGTTTTGTACACCTTACTTTTCAGCTTGCTAGGCATTATTCTGTCAAACACTACCCCTGGCACTCTGTGACAGCTGGCTGCAGCACCTCTGATTCTAATTTTGATGTCCCCATTCAGATTTCCCCTTCTTCTCAATCATCCTTATCAGATACTTGAAGCTGTTAACCTGTTCAACTAGTTCCCTTCTATCTCAGTTTTCAGCTTTTTCTGGTTCCTCCCACTTGCTGTTATGACAAATGTTTTGTCTGTACTCAGTTTTGCCATATGTGCCTTCAGTTTTGTATTCTATTTCCCTATCATTTAGTGAAGTCCCTTTCGGCTTGTAATGCCACATCATCTGCATACAGCAGTTTTCTTGATCTGTCCTGTTTGACTTGTTTGCTAATATAGTCCAATCACCAGTATGAACATCAGTGGGCTCACAGCTGAACCCTGATGCACAGCTGCTCTCTCACTGGGAATACCTCTTTGAATCTGAGCACAGTTTGTCTTCTGTCACTGGTTCCTTCTGCACAGCCTGCACTAATTCTATCACTGTTTCTAGGACTTTCAAACCATATCAGACCTACTGCCCAAATTAATTTTCTTGGAACCATGTCAAAAGCTTTGTCCAAGTATAGGAATAAGCACTCGGTTTCTTTCCTCTCAATGCAACTATCTAGTCAGTTGTGCTGCATCATGATCTGAATCTGAAATGCTCATCTCCCTACCCTGTGTATTCATTTAATAATTCGCCTGTACAGATCTTTCATGCAGAGTGATAAAAGTTTGAGACCTCTGAACTGTCCACAGTTGTGAATGTTACCTTTGCTCTTAAATAGAAGCAACAGAGTGTTTACTCTCCAGTCATCTGGAATATGCGTTTCTAGCAATACTACAATGAATACCCTCAGGAGCCATTTCATCCCAAATTCACTCAATATCTTAATTATATCTGGCATTACTTCATCTGAGCCTGTTGCTTTCTCTGACTTCATTGTCCTTAGTGCTGCCCTTACTTCTTCTAGAGTAAATATTACTTCTTCATTCATCAGAGACTTTTTATGGGGCAGTACAGCTTCTGTTGGGTTTTCTTCACTCTGGACCTTCTAGAAGTATGCCTTCTATCTGCATCTGATGTCCTGTGGACTGATGAACAGGTTTCTGCTTGCATTCTTATGAATGGTGTATTATGACTATCTTCTTTATCTTTCTGTCTTTGATTTACAACATGATAAAAGTTTCTTTGTGCCATCTGCTGAAATAATATCCAGAAGTTACTAGAATGCCTCTGACACCTTATTTTTTGCTATCTCAACTGGACTCTTTGCCTCTTTCATAGCCAGCCAGTATTCCTTCTTAGCCTGGTCCTTCTTTTCTATCTCCCACTTTTTCCAAACTCTGTCCTTTTGATAACTTCTTGGGCTTCTGTATTCTATGACCAGCTTCCATACTTGGCTTGGCTATATATATATATGTTCTATAGTCTTCACAATTGTTGTTTTGAAACACTGCCATTCTTCTTCGACTGCACCTATTTTCTCTTCTTCCTTTGGTGCTACCACCCTGAGTTTTCCCTTGAGCCCTTGTACTTTCAGTGTTCTCAACTTCTAGGACCCTGTTGACCTTACAGCATTCTCTGACCACTGTTTGCAGTTGGCTGATTGTGGCCATCCATGGTTTAAGCTGTGGGCAGACTGGTTCACTGGTGATGACTTTGCAATCCTTGACTCTACCTCAATAGCCCTTCCTTATTAACAGGAAATCTACCTCAGCTGCATGTTGAAAACTCTTGTATGTGATCTTGTTACTATTTCTCTCTCTCGATAAACTATGTATTCACCGCTATCAAGCCATTTTCTAGAAAGAAGTCTAGAATGACCTCTACTTCTTTATTCCTGTTTTCCCACCTAAGTGGACCCAAGAAGTCCTCATACCCTGTTCTGCCTGTTTTAATATGAGCATTCAGGTCCCCCATTATCAAAACCACTTTATGCTCTCCTGCTTTATCTAGTAGGTCTCACAACTGTTGCCTGAACAGACACTTTTCCTCACTTTTGCAACCCTGCTGTAGGGCATAGGCTAGGATTATGAATGCTGTCCGATCTTTACACTGGAGTCAGATTATCATGAGCCTATCACTAATCCTGAGAGCATCCCTTAGTGTCTCCAGAAGAATCTCGGTCATGAAAATTCCCACACCATTTTTAGTCTGTCATCCAACTGAGTACTAGACTGTGGATCCTAAGCCAAAAGGCTTTGCACTGCCCCTCCACCTCTTCCCCAGGATACACAAGATGTCAAATCTCCTCCTTACCAACATGTCATGCACTTCCAAACTGTGTCTTGTCATTGAACCTATATTTTGTGTTGCAATTCTGAGATCATTTTTGGTAGGTTCAATGGTTTTGCATCCATCTCAACAGAGTTATCCCAGGTAACTCAGGCCAGGCAATAGGACACTGGTCAGCCAGCAGCTTACAGACCCAGGGTTGCTGGGCTTTATTGTGGGCACATTTTGGCCAACAGTGGCAAATAGACTGTTCCCACTGTCAGCATGAATTCCTGGGGTAGGTCAGGTCATCAACCATCTTATAACTGGCAAACACCCATGCCCATTTTTGGCAATATTAGTGAACATGACCAAATCACCTAGAGCCAAATTTCACACAACTGAGTGCCTAGTCTTGACACAGCATGCAATCTGCGATCCACATTCTTGTACTTAGAGGATAATGAGCACCACAGCTGATGCCTAAAGCACTTGGTTTACACAACTATTACCCCAACAGGCACCACCTAGAATCTGTGCTGCTGCTCACAACTCCATTCAATTTTGGGTGCACTCTGTTAGTATGTATCTTAAGTTTAAGGTGGAAACACCCAACATGTTTTTGGGAGGTGAGAGACACCCCACACAGACATAGGAATAACATGAAAACTCCACTCAGGCATAGGACAGAGGCCAGAATCAAACTCTGTACGTTCTGCTTGGGAGAAGAAGACCTTGACCATTATGACAACTTGAGAAGGAACTTTTAATGTGAAAGCTTGTATGCAGTTTTGTATTTTGTCTTATTAAAAAGCAGTGTCTTTGTGCATTGCGCTGATTTATTTATTTTTTTGTTTGCATTACGGTTTTGTGAAGCTTCGTTAAGCATTTATTTATTTTACAGAGTTTTTCTTATTTTTTTGTTTTCACAATCTACACAGTGAAATCTTATTCACCTTCCAAAATCCAACTTATCTTCCAACTTAACTTTTTTTTAACTAAGAGCTCTTTATTTCACATCATACTATAGCATACTAGAAATGAACATCCTTGTCAATCATAACAGATGGCACACAACATTATAATATGCTTAATCAATCTCAGTTACCATATTTCATTCATATTTCACATATTTTCAAAGAAACATAATTCCACTATGTACCTTTTTCCATCTGTTCATCAGCAAAGCCCAAGTCTACCAACTCCCTACCAACTAACTGTGTTAACAGTATCCATCCACTTATTCCTTTATTCTTTCTTATCCTCCTAGTTCCCTACTTATGTAATCTTCTTAAATTATAATATATATATATATATATATATATATAATAAATATATATATATATATAAATATATATATATATATATATATATATATATATATATATATAATAAATATATATATATATATATATATATATATAAAATATATTTTATATATATATTTATATATATATATATATATATACGGCTCTACTTTATAAAGTCGACTTACCATTTTGTCGATGTCCAAAACAGTGAGATGACAACATCCTAAGTTTACACTCATAAACCCACGGCATATCGTATTTCCTCTCCAGGTAAGTAACCACTTGGCCACCACTGATAACATTACGAATGGAAGCAAATTACACCCATCAAAAGTGGGGGGCTGTGCCCCCCACACCCCCTACTAAAATATACCAACTCTGAGAAAGGGCAAAGTTCACCATGGTAGCCAAGTGATTACTTTCCCGGAGAGGAAATATGACATTCGTAGGTTCATAGGTAGGTACTAGGCCATTGGCCCAAGGGCCTAAGTAAGCCTGGCCAACAAGGTTCCCTGACTTATGCCACCCAAGAAATTTCCTGTGCCCCCTGTTGAGCAGAGCCACAGAAGTGATCCCTGGGGTGTATTTCCTATTTCCCATCCACTCATCAAGATTTTTCTTGAAGAGTGCTAATGAGGAACTTTGCCATAGATGGGTAGCTTGTTCCAGAGTATAGGATGTCTCTGGGACAGGAATCTATCCCTCCAGCATGCCCTGTTTATTGTGGCGACAAGGTTTAGAGTGTAGCTCGGAGGGATTGGGATTTCTTTAAGTGTAGCATGTCCAACAGCTCTAGGTTTAGCATAGTTTTATATGTTAGGCAGAGATCTCCTCAGAGTAGGCGATATGCTACAGAGTAAAGCTGGAGTTTTTTGAGACGGTCAGTGTAGGGCATCTGCTTGAGGCCAGTAATCCTCTTTGTGAGGTACTTCTGTGGCCTTTCCAGCTGCTGCAGATGTCTTGTGAGGTACATTCCAAAAGGGGTGTTGTACTCTATAATGGGTCTAATGAGTGCCGAGTAGAAGAGAACAATGACCTCTTTTTTTCCTGGATGAGAACCCTTTTGTGATGAGGTGTGCCACATAGAAGGATTTCCTGACTATTGTGGCAATGTGATTATCAAAGGAGAGACTACTGTCCACCTGGGTCTCAAGGTCTCTTATCACACATTCGACATTAAGTAGACTGCCATTTATGTGGTAGTTCATGGGTACAAAGTTTTTAGCAAACGGGATGACAATGCACTTTTTGGCATTGAGCTTGAGGCCATGTCTCTGACACCAGGCATCTGTCTCAGTGAGGCCCTTCTGTAGGATGTCCACATCATTTGGGGACTCGACTATAGCGCCTAGTTTGCAGTCATCTGCGAACTTCATTAGCCAGAGTCCTTCTGTGTTAGCCTGGTACTTCAGAGAAGTAGATACCAAACAGGAGAGGTCCCAGGACTGAACCTTGTGGTACTCCACTTGTCACTGGTTTGAAGTCAGGTTTGGAGTCTGCAACATTTACAGTGTGGGTTCTGTCAGTTTGCCAGTTGGCAACCCATCTTGTGACGTAGGGATTTATACCTAGTTTAGTGAGTTTAGCTATAATTCCAAAATGGGGGATGGTGTTGAAAGCCTTGGCGAGGTCAAGATAGGCTGTGTGAACCACCTTACCCTCGTCTACGGCTTTGGTGACTGCCTCAAAGAAGTCGATCAGGTTCAGAAGGCATGATCTGCCTTTCACAAACCCAAACTGGGTGGGGTCCAGAGTTTGGAGGTTATCAATGTCTTTGTTTATGAGTTCCATGATGATACGTTCCATGGCCTTGCAGACCAGGCTTGTCAGGCAAATAGGGCGATAGTTCCCAGGATCAGTGGTGGCTCCCCCTTTGTGGAGTGGGATAAATGTTGCTGTGCACCATTCAGTGGGCACAAAGCCTGACGTGAGGCTATGAATGAACATGGTGCTTAGGTGGGGAGCCTTTTTGTTCTGAGGTTCGTGTAAAACACAGCCTGAGATGCTGTGTTTTTGGTTTTAGAGAGTGCAGCTTTTAACTGCATAAATGTGATTACAGGGACTCTGCATTCTTCCTGTATAGATATGAGCCCTTTAGGGGGTGAGAGGGAATAAAGTTAGCACTGAACGTATCTGCCAGGATGTTGGCAATATCACTTGGTTCTGTAATTTTCGTGCCGTTGTGCTGCAACTCAGAGCAGATCTGGGTGTTGCCATTGAGATTTTTGACACAGCTATAGAATGCTTTGTGGTTGCCCTTAGGATCACTGGCAATTTTGTTTTCATAGCTAGCTTTGGAGGATTTTATAAAGGATCTCAGCTTCTTACTGAGGCTGACCAGGGAGCTCCTCCACACATGGAATTTTACTCTCTTTTGCAACAGTTTCTTCCTTCTGTTGTAGAGTTTGTTTGTGGCAGAGGACCACCAGATTGGCTTCCTTTTTTTTGGAGGATAGCATCTTGGTTCTGTTTGGGATAGCACAATACATGCACTTGTGTAAGTGCTTATAGAGTGCATTTGTGTAGGATTCAGCAATCGTAATTGTATTGTCCATCTGCATGGGTGTCATGAAGTTCACCACTTCTGTTTTAAGAAGCATGAAGTTGGCTTTGGAGAAATTTTTTACCGTGGTTTCCTTAATGGTGGGTGGGGGCAGGATGCGGTTATCTAGGGTGATTTGCTTATGGTCAGATCTGACCAACGAGGAGTTGACTTCAGGTGTGGAACACCGGTCACTCATGTTGGCAATGACTAGGTCTAGGATACTGTTGCTCCTGGTGGGGGTGTGGATAAGTTGATCCAGGGCACTGGAATTTATGATTTCCAGAAAGTGTTGAGCAAAGGAGTTGGTACATGAGTAGTTTTCCCAGTTAATGGTGAGGTAGTTGAAATCGCCCATTATTAGGGTGTTTGGTTGAACCCGAATATTTTTCAGTATATCAAGAAAAGAGGAGTGGGAATCCTGGGGGATGGTGGGGGATCTGTAGCAAGCTACAATTTGGATTGCAGTTTTGCCCAGAGTTAGTTGCACTTGGATAACCTCGGATGCATTATGTTGCGCAACTAGCCTGGAGGTGTGGATATCCTAAATAAATATGGACACTCCTCCGCCTTTGGTGTTCTGGTCCAGGTTAGATGGCTGAAAAGTGTGGTATGAGTTACAGCCTGGTAATGCATGGGTGCTCTCTAGAGCCTTGAACCAGGTCTCAGTCACTGCACAGATATCGATGTTCTCCATTTTAAGTAGTGCCTCGAGTGAGTGCATTTTGAGATTTAGACTTCTAGCATTGAGTAGAATTACCCACAGTTTTTGTTCAGGAATTCGCAATTGTAAACTAGCGATACTGTCGGTCTTGTTGTTTTGAATGTCGGCAAAATGGTAAGTCAACGTTATGAAGGGGATCCATACATACAGTATATATATATATATATATATATATATATATATATATATATATATATATATATATATATATATATATGTATATATATATGGGATCGGTACTGATCCCCGAAGGAACTTTTCACCAAAGCACAAACAGCTGGGCATATTTCCGTGAAAGTGCTTTTTACCACAAAAGCACTTTCGCGGAAGTATCCCTGCAGCTAGAGGGAGTCATGGGGGAATGTTGCAGAGATTGTACTACTGTACGGATAAGGGAATATTCCCTTTTCCTCACTGCAGTACGATCTCGGAGTGAGAATATTAAAGTAGGTGGGTGAGGGGGACAGCCCCCCCACATGGGGGGTGCAGGGGTGCTTGCCCCCCTGCATAAAAGTAGATTTATTTATTTATTTATTTTTGTAACTGCTTTAACGAAAGCGCTTTTTCGGTGAAAAGTCCTAGATCCATACACACACACACACACACACATATATATATATGCAAAAAACGAAACTTCCGACTCTCCACGTTACATAAAAACTTTTTTTATTAATTGAAACAGACAAAACGGTAAGCGCTTTCACGTATACTACTATACGCTTCTTCAGACAATTTAATGTGAAAAGCAACTGCTTATTTATAGGGAGGCATAGCCCAAGATAATTCAATGAAATTAATTAATTAATCAATTAACTGAGAATTTAATCACAGTGATCCATTCCAGATAAAATTCTCTTAAAGATATAATGCTGATTAGATGTAAGACATTCATTTAGCCGAACAGTATACATAGAGTAGTAAGAATTATTTATAAAATAGCAATTTAAAATTATATGCATATTCCTTTCCTATAAAATACATTTATGAATTCATGTTTATCATGGTTAATAATCACCAAAAACTTTTCATATGATTATTCCTGAAACATTAATGTTAAACATGAAATGCAATTGTAGTAATATATAAATATATAAATATATAAATATAAATATAAATATACAAAATAAATAAATAAATAGATTAATTTAAATTAATAAATATATAGACATATAAATATATAAATATAATCATATAATAAATAGGTAAACATACATATAAAAAGTACAACTTGTAAGAATATAAAAAATAATGATAAAAATAATGGAAATATATTTAGTTTATATCATAAACACATGAAAAATGTACATGTGCTCAGTCAAGGAAGGACTTTAAGATTATAATATCCAAAAAACATCAGTGGCATCTAACTATATTATAAATATAAAAATGTAAAAAGTTCAGTCCTGTATCTAACTGTAATAATGAGGCATTAAAAGATAAACATCTAAAAATCTGTCTAAAAACAAAGAGCATCCAAGAGCATAAAACAACTAATACATGCTATGACCTTGAATGTTTAAATAAATGGTAAGTAGGATTTATAACAAGTGTATATAAATCTGAATAGACATCTAAACTGCTCTATTGTCTACGATTATTAAGGAAAGGTTTTATGGTGACATAATTATTTAAACCAGGATGACAGTGACCTCTAAGCTTGAGAATCCAACGTAGTTCAATCAACTCAAGCAGATTTATATAGTCACCTCCCCTGTCCGTAATCCCCACTATCTGCAACACTCTGAAAACAAAGAAGTGTGATGGGTTACTTATTACATGTTTGGCTAAGGCATTTAACTCATTTTTCTTTTTTATGTCGTATTGATGGTTGTATATTCTATTCTTGAGTTTCCGTTTAGTGAGTCCTACATAGAATGCATTACAGCATTCACATGTGGCCAAATAAATTAATCCTGTAGTGTCGCATGTGGCTCTAAATCTCGGTTTAAAACTATAATTAAACTCAGGATGTAAAAAAGTTTGGTGCTTACTAATAAACTTACAATAATTACAGTGTTGACAGGGGTACGTTCCAAAAGAATCATTAAGAGGCTGTTGGTTTAACGTTAACTTAGGTGTTCTGTCACATAGTAGAGATTTTAAATTCCTATTACTCCTATAAACAATATGTGGAGTATTGCCTACTATCTTCTTTGTGGGTTCATCTAATAATAAAACCTTCCAGTTATTTAGTAATATTTTCTTTATGTTCATAAAATCATTGGTATAGGTCGTAATGAAAGATACTTGGTCGTTGTAATTATACCTGTCAGTTTTAAAAGACGATGAACCAAAATTACAGTTTGTTTCAGTATGTGTCAAACTTTCAAGTGGTAAAACTTCATTTCTGACTTCCATTACTAAATCAAGGTCATACCCTCTTTCTAAAAACATCTCTACCATTTTAGCAGCTTCCATATCCAAGTCTTCTTTATTCATACAGATCTTACTTATCCTTGTAAATTGGCTTTTTAATATACCTTTAAATATGTGGCGCGGATGCATACTATCGTATTTCAAGATAGTATTTCTCCAGCATTCTTTTTTAAATAATGTAGTTATTAATTTGCCTCTCCTAATGTTTATGCTAACATCCAAGAAGTTTACAGAACAATATGAAGTTTCAATTGAAAACCTCAGGAACGTAGTAGTGGTCTCTAAATAGTCTTTAAAAGTACAAAATTCCTCAGCTGAGCCATCCCACACAATTAATATATCATCTACAAACCGTTTATAAATCAAAACTTTTTGAAATAGAATGGGCCAGATTCAGGAAGCCTCCGTGTAAGAGTTATAACTCTTACACGGAGGCTGCAGTTAAACTGTGTGATGTCAGCATGTCATGCATATGCATGAGGTGCATGAGGCATGCTGAATCACACTAGTAACTCTTACACGGTCCGTGTAAGAGAGTAGGGGGCGTGTCTGTAGGCTAAGCTCTGCAAGTGGACACGCCCGGAAAACTAGAATGGCTGAAAGTAAACAGCCATGAGAAAGGCCATGAAAATGTGAATAAACACACTATACAACACATGCCCCGACTGGCCATCAGTGTATAAAGTGAAGAGATGTCATAAAAGTAAATGAAAACCTTTTTTTTTAAACCCGTAAATGTTTGCTACTGTGTGCCCGGATGTGCTACTAGCGCAATCACAGTTAGCAGTCAGTGGAAAAGGATATAAGAACTAAATATGCAAAGTAAGCCAAGAAATAATATCTTAGTGGTAGAGTACCCGCCCTATGAGTAGGCAGGCAGGGTTCGAGCCCCTACAACAACCTTTTTTTTTTTGTAAATAAGCACTAAAAAGCCCCCAGACAGTATTGTACAAATGTAAATGTATTCCCTTTTGTAAAATGGAATGAAATAGAGCATATATTTTGAAGTAACATAAGAATAAAAATAGTCAGAAATGTACTGATAGCTAAGCTGCCGTGAGACAGAGTGCCCGTAGCTGAGTAGTGTTTAAAAAGCTGCAAACTGCGTGCCCGTTGCCAAGCAGCGGGTAAACAGGCTGAAACTGTGTGCAATTAGCTGAACATGTGTGTCACTAGCCAATTAAGATTTATCCCAGCGCACACCGTTTGCCCGCTCCCACAAGCTAACTGCCAGTGCGCATCGTTACCTCCAAAAAGCGCAGAACAGGTTTAAAGTGCTTAAAAGTGCTTTTGGCATGTTTGATTGACAGGTCTTCAACTCATTTCTGTCAGGAAAAGCAAAAAGCAGTTGCCAGATTCAAACACAAGATACCATGCACTAGAGTCAAGGAACTAAACCACCAAGCCATGACAGCAATACCTAGAAAAGCAGAAATAGCATATATATGGGATAAAACCCAGAATGGAGCATGAGAAAGCATTTCCAGTGAAGTAGATACAATTCCAAAACGGCCAATCAGATAAATGTGCGGGAAAAGCGGCATATATAAGCCCCATAGGCGGGAATACACAGCATAACTGATTGTAGAACAGACTTGCAGTCAGCATGAGTGGAGTAGGTGAGGGACGTTGCTTTCGAGCACAGCGTTGGGCGTTGAGGAGTCCAGATACATGGCCTGGCTCCTTGTCCATAATCACGAGGCCCAACTCATGCAGGGCCAGGTCTCATGGGGAGTATATAGGGCTGAGTGGGACCAGTTGGCTCGTGAGCTGACCAGTGCTACTGGCATTCCACGCACTGGTGAGCAGGTCCGTCACCACCATGCGGACCTGAAGAGGCAAAGCAGGACCAATTGAACCGTTGGATCCAGGAGGCCCGGCAAATGCCCAACGCCCACTACTGAGTAAGTCACATTTTACCCATGTATGTAAGTGATTTCAACCAGCTGATACCATGGAGATGTGTAGTCCAATATTATTCCCTTTGTATTACAGCTGCAGGTGTCCGCTCTGCGAATGAGATGCACGCCAGAAGGCTGGTGCTGCGCCACCATGCAGGTTAGTAACCCCATCCAGTACTTGTAAATAAATATTATTATGTACCATGTATCAGAACAGTGCAGTGTATTGATTAAAAGTAATATAATGTGCAAGCAGGAATTGAACGTCTGCAGGTATGGCTGCAACAAGTTCATCAGTATGCAAGTGTAACTGGAAATATAATTGATAGAATTAAACAGTGCTGTAATACAGATGTCCCATCATTAATTAAATATACTGTAACCTGCAGTATAGTCTCAAGAGTACAGCTTCAGAATCTGAGGTAGTCACATGTGAGATATATCCCTGTTGAAATGCTGAATCATGACAGAAGTGAGGCTGTTGGAAAGTGTTTGAATCACCACAGGTCTAATATGTGAACAAAGCCTAGAAGTACCAACCTGAACTGTGAAGTTGCAGAATGTATGAGAGTGACAGAAATGCTCATGTATGAATAAATAAAGTAGTAATAACCCCTGAATATATAAGCCTCAGTGTGTTTTACAGAACTAAATGCATGTGGGAAGTACAAATTAACATCCCAAACTGATTTCAGTGTGTCTGAATCTGAATGTCTAGCTCAAAATCTGTATATGGTGATAACAGTAAACAATTTGCAGATAGAATGAATGATTATCTGACAGACTAAACAGCCATAGTTGTCCCCTGTCCTGTCATCAAAGTGTAGCAGGATGATGTATCTGATCAAATTCAAAATAAGTAGGATAGTGATGTATGTGTAACAGGTGTAGCATGACAGTCAAATAAAGATTATTTTGAAACATCAGCCTCAACTTAATTGTGTATCTATGATAAATGTGAATTAATGTTTAACATATGAATGTGTCATCACTTTCTATCCCCACCCAACCCTGTAATTCCATATAACAACATCCACTAAATAATGGTATGTGAACATTTCATTAATCATGGACATTTGTCCGTTCCAAACATATATGCATGTCTGTTTGTGCATGTGCCCTGTTCATACCTGCAAATACGATGGCCTGTTGCCATTAATCAACCCTGCATGTCGTTTGACTGTGTTTTGCTGTTCAAATAATGCATGTGATATTGATATGCCCCTTGTTCAATGGTGTCCATATCTGGGTGTTTGTTTGATGGGAATACCAATGCATGCTGTTACAACTAATCTGAATGGAATAAAATGCCACTAACCCAAACTAACATAACTACTCACAAACCTAGAACGCTTGGGAAGGCAGGTCCCAGCGGACCCACCTCTCCCACCTCAGCTGGTGACTGCACCTGGCACTAGTGCCCAGGCGGACCCCCTCCGGTGGCCCTGTGCCACCTCGGGTGGAAGCGCTGCAGGGGATGGGGCCCGTCCCCTCTGCAAGTGTGGCGGAGGGGTTCGCCCACTCACCCTCCGCGGTGTCCGGTCTGTGGTGCGTGGGGAGATCCAAGACACTGTTCTTGGACCCCTCACGCCAGCTCGAGGCTCGTGTGGCACAGCTAACGGCCCCGGCCGTTGCCCGCCACAGCCCCAGCACAGCCCGTCCTGGGCTGTGAAGGAACAGTGGCAACTGCCTATGGGTGGGGATATCAGTTCCACTGTTGCCATCTGTGGGCTCGTGCATCTCGGATATCCCAACCTCCGTCCCGTCAATTGTGTAACCCCACGTGTGTCATACACCGTCCTGTATGCGTCTTGTCTGTCTTGTCTGTTAACCTCAGCAACCTACCTCCCGAGCTTACCGACTTCCTTCACCTGTCATACCACTCTCACCTGTAAAAAAAAAGGGCACTCTGTCCCACAAAAAATTACGCCCCATACATAGCTGTCCATGTGCAGACATGTCCGCTGGACATCTAAACTGTTAATTACAATTGGCTGTACAACAAATATTAATGTTGTCCTGACACCTCTCTCAGAGGTGGAAGGTTTCAAATGTCTCACCAAAATACATAGAAATATACAGCTGTTGCTGCAAAGACATGGGCATCTATGGGCCTTACCTACACCCTTCCTGCAAATCCCACGCTTCTTTCCCTACTGTCTTAACCTCTTTGTGACCCCTTTTCACCACTTTCCTGTCACCCCTTTTTCTTTTCTTTCAAAGAAAATAGCTGGTGTGCTTGTGTTAGCGGAGCTCACTGCCAGTGCATCAAGTGAGCTCCGCAAGCAGCGCAGACCTGGTTTAAAGTGCTTAAAAGTGCCTTTATGGCACTTTGATTGACAGGTCCTGTACTCAGTTCGAAAGTTTGCTAAGAAAAATAAATTCCCACTGTCAGTCTCGAACCCAGGACCTTGGTAACATTAGTCGGTATGACCTACCACTAAGCCATGCCTGCTTTACAAGAACACACTGCTAAAATAAATATAACATGTAATAGTAGGAATCAGTATAAAGGTAATATAGGAGATGTACTATCCAAAGCATGTTTGGTAGAGTTTTAATGGCCAAATTACTGGATTCCCATACTAGTTCAGTGTGAGCAGAAACAGCACTGCTACCTGTTAGCTTGTACATAATAATGTAAGGTAATGTACATATGTGAAGGTATGTATATCTACACATACATATATATAAATATATATTAATACATATGAAATATAATCGTAGGTCTCAGTAGCCATACACACTCACTACAGGAAAAAGTTAACATAATTGCTGCAACCTGAATCTGCAACACAGCCTGACCCCTGTGTGACCTACTTACCCTTCTAACTGCTTACAGGTGGCCTCAACACTTTGATTGACAGGTCCTGTACTCAGTTGGAAAGTTTGCAAAGTAAAAATTCCCACTGTCAGTCTTGAAACCAGGACCTAGGTAACATTAGTCTGTTTGACCTACCACTAAGCCATGCCTGCTTTGGAAGAGCACACTGCTAAAATAAATATAACATGTAATAGTAGGAATCAGTATAAAGGCAATATAGGAGATGTACTATCCAAAGCATGTTTGGTAGAGTTTTAATGGCCAAATTACTGGATTCCCATACTAGTTCAGTGTGAGCAGAAACAGCCCTGCTACCTGTTAGCTTGTACATAATAATGTAAGGTAATGTACATATGTGAAGGTATGTATATCAACACATACATATATATAAATATATATTAATACATATGAAATATAATCGTAGGTCTCAGTAGCCATACACACTCACTACAGGAAACAGTGAAGATATATGCAGCAACCAGAATCTGCAACACAGCCTGGCTCCTGTGAGATCTACTAAGCCCTTTAACTGCTTAAAGGTGCCTCTAGCACTGTGATTGATAGGCCCTATACTCAACTCAAAAGCAGAATATGAGCATACTAGTAGGCCCTACCACAAGACCATTGTAACACTAGTCTGTATGACCTACCACTAAGCCATGACTCTCATACAGGAATATAGTGCTAAATAAGTGGAACATGTAATAGTAGGAATGAAGATAAAGGCAATATAGTATGTCTACTACCCAAAGCATGTCAGGCAGACTTTTATAGTCCCAATTACTGGATTCCCATACTAGAGTAGTGTTAATGGAAACAGCCCTGCTAATTGTTAGCTTGTACCCAATAATGTCAGCTAATGTACATATATGAAAGTATGTATATGTACACAGATATATATATATATATATTCATATAGCAATACATATGACATATAGTTGTAGGTGTCAGTATGCATACACACTCACTCACTACAGGGAACAGGCAAGATAAATGCAGCAACCTGAATCTACAACACAGCATGAAGCATGGGAGATGTACTAACCTTCACACTCACAGAACACTGTCAACAGCATACCAGCATGGTCCACGCCCTACAATCTGAAAGGGCAACGCCTATCTCACATACCCTTTTATAGCAGTGTCCTGAAATCACAGTGAGACATGCAATTAGTACACACCCAGCTGCTTGCAATTAGCAAATGCTGCCTTACAATTGGTGCAGAGGCCATCACATGGATCTATGCAGATACCTACAAAAGTATTCAGTACCCACACTCCACTCATGCAATACAGTCATTGCACTAACCGAATGAGAAAGAGAGAGAGAGAGACAGACAGACAGAGAGAGAAAACAAAATATACTGACAGCCAGCAGCAAAACAGCAGCAGCAGCAGCAACAACAGCAAAATACAAGCAGCACGACTGACTCACCAAAAGCTGCCACAAACACAGGTAATGCAAAGTAGCAGGTTAATCCTGTGTATACTGTGACACCTCCAAATGTATCACAGTTCACTATCAATAGGTATGTCCATGAGATAGGTTGTGTGTAGATAGTCATGAAATATAAACATATGTAATATTGTTGTACATGTGGGCCATAACTAACACTTCCATAGCTTAGAACACAAGGCCAGTTGTGCATATGATGCAGTAGTTCCCAGGGTCAGTAGAGGTTCCTCCTCATTGGTGTGGGACCACTGTGTATGTATGGCACTCTTCAGGTACATATCCTGTAGTATGGCCATGGATTAATATCAGTCTGTCATGTGGTGCCATGTCCTCCTGGGGTGAATGTAGCACACATCCAGGGATACCATTCTGTAACAGTGATGCTATGTGTCCTGCAATGATGAGGGTGGCCCTCACCTGGACATGTGAGAGGATAGGGAGGTTACAGTCATCTGTGATAACTAATTCCACTTGTGTAGGAGAATGGGGGGGGGGATATCTGCACCTAAACTGTCTGCAACAATATTGCCAATATCTCAAACATGTTTTCCATACGGAAATGCACACACAGTAACATAACACATCCACACACTTGCCACATTCAGGCTTCAAAACACTATCTAGGTATATTCTGGTACATCTGCATGTTACAGTAGCATGTAGCACTATACTGAGTAGTGTCAGTTGTCTGTTGCCATGTTGTTTGGATAGAGTAAAAGGAGCATTTGTTTATCCTACTTTGTTTTGTGGACATTACTTGAAGTGTAACCTTACATGCATCATTGGTAACAACACCTTCTGTGTTGTTGTTCTGTTTGTACAGGGTGCTGTCAACATCACTGTTTGTTAATGGAAATGTGCACCCTGCAGTGCATAGCCCCATTTGGCAAAAGAGACATCCCACCCCGCCATTGTGCACACACCAACCCCACCCACAGTAAAACGCATACGTTCCATTTGCAAGGTCCAAACCCCTACCTAGATGTGTTATGACTCTAAAGGCAGACACATTAGCAGAGTGTGCTATTTGCATTAGTAGGAGCAATCTTTTCCAATGCTGTACTTAGAGGGTGCTGACATCATCTGTGTTTACAAAGAGGGATGTGCACCCTGTAGTGTGTTCTCCCAGTTGGCAAAAGGCACCTTCCCTCCACAGCGTTATGCACACACACAAACCCCACATACATTCCCGTAGCAGGATTCAAACCCCTACCTAACTATGTTATGATACTAGAGACGGACACATTAGCGGAGCGCGCTATTCACATTTCTAGGAGATTTCATTTCAGTTGATCTACTTATAGGGTGCTGACATCATCAGTGTTTAGAAAGTGGAATGAGCTCCCTGTGGTGTGTTTCCACAGTTGCCAAAAGGGATGTGCTTCTCATACACACTTATATAGACACTTACCCCCATTCACACACACACATGCCACTTGCTGGATTCAAACCCCTACCTAACTATGTTATGATACTAGAGACAGACGCATTAGCAGAGCGCGCTATTCAGATTACTGGGAGGTAGCATTTCTACTGATCTACTTATAGGGTGCTGACATCTTCATTGTTTGGAATGGGGAATGTGCATCCTGTGGTGTGTTTTCACAGTTGTTAAGAGGAACATTTGAACTAAGTGTGTGAGCATGCCCACTTCAGCCTTCCCATGGCATGTTGTGTGAATGATGTCTCATTTATCAAAGTGTGTGAGCATGCCCAGTGTGAGCTTTCCATATGTTGAACTATGCAGCCCATCACAGTTGTGGATGAGTGTGAACTCCAAAAATAACTCCTGTTTAAGGTTGTGTGTTCTGTGACATGTTGTGTAGTTACTGTCCAGATGCTTCCTGTGAACACAACAGGGATTATACTGTGCCTGCAGCTTTTGCATGGGATACTTTGCATACAATTGTTAACATCCATTCATACTGACCTAGCACTGTTGTACTGTATAGTGTAGTGGTTCAGTACTTTCACTGTGGTGGACATTATCCTGGGCTTTAGTCCTATCACTGATTTACATTTCCATACTGTGCACAACAGCCTCTTTAGGGTCCAGTTGTGCATGTCTGCACAAAGGCAGTGCCTCTATGGACTCTGGTAATTACTGCCCCATAAGCTTAACAAGTGTAGTCTGCAAAGCTATGGAGAGGATCATAATGGAGCTCATGAAGAAAGATATGGAGGACATGCAGACATTGTACCTGTCCCAGTTTGTGTTGATCAAGGGCAAGTCATGCCTTTTGTACTTGGTTGACATTATCAAAACAGTAACTAAGGCCATTGATGAGGGAAAGGCAGTCCATAGAGCCTACCTTGCCCTTGAAAACCCTTTCAACACAATACCCCACTCAGGTATTGTAGGAAACCCTACCAACAGAAATGTACACCCATATGTCACAAGATCAGGTTTCAAACTGTCTTACGGACAGGACCCACAGGGTTAGAGTTGCTGGCACTATGTCAGACACCATGCCAGTCACATGTGGTCTCACACAGGGCTCAGTCCTTGGCCCCTATTGTTTGTTATCTACTTCTCAGAAGTACAGTCCAACATGGGAGGACTTTGGCTGACAAAGTTTGCAGATGACTGCACACTGGGTGCCATAGTGGACAGTGCATCGAACACGGATATCCTTCAGAAGGGGCTCACGGACACTGATAGCTGGTGCCAGAGCCATGGCCTGAAGTCAACTTGCAAAACATGTGTAGTCATACCCTTCAGGAAAGCAAGGTAACCCCAAGCTACCATATAGGTGGCAATCCTCTAAGCACAGGGAAGGTTATCATGGACCTGGGGACCCAGGTTGACAGTCACTGTTCTGATGACACTCACATTGCTAAAGTGGCTAGTAGGACCTTCTACATTGTCCACATGATCAGGAAGGGATCCACATCCAGATCTAGTGGGTCATTGTTCCCTGTACTCTTCACTTATCGGACCGGTGATCTGGTACACTGCCTTATCTGGATGTATCTCACCTGACATCTGCAGCAAGTGGGGAGACCCTGAATGTCCCCCAACAAAAGGATAAAGGGTCTCCAACATCTGTCATATGCTGCCAGATTGAAAACACTACAGCTCTATTCAGTCACATACTGTCTGCTTAGAGGTGACATGTGCATGACATGCAAGCATGTCCAACCAGGGATTAATGGACATGCTCCACCTCAAAATCTTCAGATCCACCTGAACCACTAGTGCAAGTGACTTACACCGTAGCAGGGATGTACATTGGACATGTTGGAGGGGTGGATTTATCACTCGGAGACTCTCTATGCTGTGGAATACAATCACGGTCCATGTGAGTCACAGCACCTTGCTGGCTCTGTTCAAGAGGTATCCTGACCTGTGGATGGGAAATCATAGGTTTACCCCGGGGATCGTCACTGTGTCACTGCTGGAGACAGGCACGTCAAACTAATCGGCACAGTACTGTTTCCATATAAGGGGTGGCGTACGCAACCAGACTCTGGACTAGGCTTAGAACTGCCTTGGGGCAGATAGCCTAGTATGAACCTATGAACCTATCTGACCATGTTGCATTATGTTCAGATGTGAACTACTTACAACGGCCTCAACCAACTGCAGTAGTGTATTCCACAACATGGGTGTACATTGGCAAACACTACCGATGTGCCCAAGGCCATTTCTAATGGTTATTGGATAGTGTGTTTGTCCATCAACACATCATAAGTGCAGTTTGGCATGACATATGTCTTGTTTTGTATACTGTGCCTCTGTCTACCTGTGACACAACATTGATACCCAGGGTATACCTACCATCTCCCATCCACTCGTTAGGATCCTGTTGAGTAGAATAAATGAGTGACTCTATGGATAACCTGTACTGGTAGTTTACTCATGCGTGGTGGTGGCTTCTGTGTTATGGATAATGCAGTACAGCTTGTCCTATGTATGTCAGTGCTGGGGTTCAGGTCCCTCATGTGCATATCTCCTGCCATTCACATTGTACAAGGTGCGGCATGTGCATTGCTGACAGCTTGGACATGGCTTTCTACATCAGGCACAGCTTGTGTCTGGGTGGCCAACATGGCAGTGTGTGGAACTGCATTCTGTTTAATCAGGCGACACATTACATGTGTTCCAGCTCTTTGATACTCCTGGTGAGGTACTGTTGTGGACTTTACAGTTGCTGAATGTATCTGCTGAGGTACACCACACAGGCGCTGTTGTGGTCATTTGTAATGCTGCTGAAAGATAACTGCAAAACCACAATGACCTCCCCTTAGCTAGATGTCATAACCCTCATGATTAGGTTGGTATATGGATTGTTGCTGTTAACCCTACAGCCACATTTTTGTCCAATGCAGGATATCTATCACCTTGTGTCCCCATTCTGGCATTACATGTTAGGTATGTCATGGGTGCGACACCTATGTGGGGAGTGGTGGTCACTTACTGGATTATCCACAGAGGCTGACTATACTGTTTTCACCATTTAACATGCTGACATGGCTATGGCACCAGCTGTCTGTTTCTATGTGGCCCTTTTATGGGATGCTTGTGTCAGCTGGTGTATCAGATATGTCAGGCGGCTTGTTGTCCTCTACAAACATGTTCCAGCACAGTCCTTACTTGTTGGCCTGTACCTATGGGGCATATATACCAGATGGTGAAGGTCCCAGGACCAAGCTTTGTGGGATGCCTGTTATATGTGGTTTGTAGTCTGACATGGCTGCTGCATGTCTGACCATGTCAGTTCTGTCGTTGGTCTGGTTTGCAACCCCTCCCATGACATTGGGGTGTATATATCAGCTGGTGAGCAAATCTATACGGAACACATAGGGTATTGTACAGAAGGCTTTGCAAGGTCCGGCTACACTGTGTGGACCACATTGCCCTCATCACTGACTTCAAGTACTGTTTCAACTGAGTCACACATGTTTAGGGGTGGGGTCTGCACTTTGTAAACCCACACTGGGTAGGGTCGGGTCAATAGATCCACAATATCATTATGTCTGTGGTACATGCTGGTCCTTTCCATAGCTGTGCAGACCAAACCTCTCATGATTCTGTGGTGGTTGTTTTCCTATCCATTCAGGAGACACCTTTGTTGAGAACACCCACTGTTGTTGTACACTGCTCTTTGAGTGCGCACCCTGTGGTAAGGGTGACATAATGTCAGGGAGGCGGCAGTCTGCTGGGGAAGGTATTTGGCATTATGGGGGGGGGGTTTGCACTGCACATGTCAGGATGTATGTTGGCCATACCTGTGTGTGTCTGGTATGTTGTTTGTAATATCGGTGATCCGGAGCATATCCAGGAATCAACAACATGCTTACTACCATCATTTGCAACAGCCTTGGGGTTATCTGTAGTGTCCTGTACAATCTGTATCATAATGGGTTCATACTAGGCTACCCCCTAGGGCATCTGTAAGCCTGCATGTCCATTTTGTTTGATGGATTCTGGGGAATTGTTTACACCTGTGTCAGTGCTAGTATGATACCAGGGGTATAGTGACAAACAGCTCAGAAGCTGACTTCACACTTCTTCGGACTGAGATGGTATCCATTAAGCCCACTGGGCCAGTGGAAACCACAACACACAATGGTGACTCCTGCACAGACACTTTCTACGGACATCTCCGAGTAAGCATGGACCATGCAATCACAAATGAGAATGACACCTTCACCACCAAGGGAAAGTGGCCTGTCTGGTGGACCCCAGCCATAAACAAACTGTATAACAGATGAAGGATACTAATGCAAGACAGAGCTACATCTCCAGAATGTAAGGCAGCTGTGATCAGCAGTAGTAGAAAGCTACATTCTCACATAAAGACACCCAAGTTCAACTTGGGGACATAAATCACCACAGACGATGAAGGTAACCACACTGCTTTCTTCAGTTATGTCTGGCGCCTGGGTGGGAACCCTCATATATGCTCAGATTTGGTACACAACAACTTATATCCCAGGGACCTGACAGATATTACTGACACCCTGGCAGACCAGTTCAGTGCAATGTACCCCCTCCTGTAACCCCAAGACATGATAGTTATCACAGCTGTATGTAACCTCACTGTCATCCTGGATGTCCATGTGAGAGCCGCCAGCAAAGCCGAGTACACAGCATCAATGGGACCTGATGGTATCCCCAGTTGCATGCTATGTGAACTACAGATGGAGATAAACCTGTATATGCAGATCCTATTTAACCTTAGCCTTGCTACAGGATCTGTACCTGAACACTGGCGACGGCAACAGTGGTCCCACTCCACAAAGGAGATGCCTCCACAGACCCTGGCAGCTACCACCACACAAGCTTAAACAGCCTTGTCTGCAAAGCTTTGTGAAGGGTCATTATGGAGCTTCCACACAGAGACATTGGTGTCCTACAGACCCTTGATCACACCCAATTCAGCTTTGTACAGTGCAGATCCTGCGTTTTGCACCAAGTTGACTACTTTGAAACTGTCAGTAGAGCCGTTGATGAGGGCTACACAGTCCACACAACCTACCTGCGCTTGGCTAAGGCCTCTGACACAATACCCCACTCAGGCATCATAGACAAGCTCAACAGCTGAAATATAACACCATATGTCACAGCATAGGTTGCAAAATGGCTCAGAAACAGAACCCATAATGTCAACATTGCAGGTGCCTTGTCAGGTTGAAGCCAGTCACAAGTGGTGTCCCACAAGGTTGTGTCCTGGGACCTCTCTTATTTGGTATTTACTTTTCAGATGTGAAAGCAAACATAGGAGGGTTGTGGCCGACAAAGTTTACAGATGACTGCAACCTGGGCACCATAGTGACTACATCAGCCAGCACACACATCCTACAGACTGCCGTCACACTGACAGATAGCTGGTGCTGGACTCATGGCCTAAAACTGACTGATGTGTAGCCATCCCTTTGGGAGGAACACAGTACCCACAGATCTGTACATAGACAGCAACCCAATGAGTACAGGAAACAAATCAGACAGCTGGGGACACATGTAGATAGTGACATCTCATTTGACACCCATGTTGCCAAAGTTGTTTGACAGACTTTCTATCTTGGCCACCTTATCATGGAGGGTATTCCATCCAGACCATAGGAGGTCATTGTACCACTATACTTCTCCCTTATCAGGCCCATGCTTGAATACAACACCCCATTTGGTATGTACCTCAACCAGCACTTGCAGCAGCTGGAGAGACCCCACAAGTACCTTACCATGAAGATCAGGGATCTACAACACATGTCATATACTTCCAGAATAACTAAAACAAGCTTTATTTCAGTGTCATACCACATACGTACAGGTGACCTATGCCTGACATACAAGACCATGTCCGATCAGGATTTGGTAGACATGCTCCACTGCAAGCAATCCACATCCACCAGAAACATGGGAGCTAAAGATTTGAACCTCAGCACATACATGTATAGGACATGCTGAAGGGACAGAGTCATAACTCAGAGGCATCTCAAACTCTAGCAGAGTATCCCAGTTCATGTTAGACAGAGTACCTCACTGACTCTCTTCAAGAGACATCTGGACAGCTGCATGTGGACAGGGGCACAGACTGGACAGAGGCATAGTCACATTATTCAATTATGTAAGGTGGTCATAATGTGTCACTACTAAGTCAGAGGCACAATATTTCGTATCTATGCAGTACACATATTACCACTATGAGGGGTGGCAATAGCAATATTCATCAAGGACACCCTCACCTCATGGTTGGTGGCAACACACGATGCATTGGACACCATCCGGGTGCAATTAACCATAGGCAAGACTGCTCTGAAGTTTGTAGCATGTTACAGGCCATCCTCTGAAACTCAGGTACCTCACAGAGCTTTCATGAAAACAGTGGCGGCGATACATGTACCTGCAAACACCATCACACTGGGTAATCCCAACTATCCAAATATAGACTGGGATCAGTACTACAGCCACAACACTCTAGCCCACAGGTTCCTAGAGTTCATACACTCACATGCCATGGAAGAACTAGTCACCATCCCCACAAGAGGAGACAACATAGTAGATCTCATCATCACAAACATGGGCTCACAATGTTCAACACCAGAGGTATACCCATCATTGGTGAGATCAGATCATGACCTACTCTCAGTGGAAGTCCACATCCCACCCCACCCCAGATAGAAAAGACCACAGTGCAGAACCTCTCAGAAGCAGACTACACACTTCTAATGACTGTTGTGGTCTCTTTCAAAGCCCCCAAGCCAGCAGACACCATTACCCAAGCCACTGTATCACTTACAACTGCCTTCTACCAGCACCTTCAAGACTGCATGGATGAGGCAATCCCAAACAAAACACAGACTCGTTGTACCAGAGGCAAGCGTCCAGTGTGGTGGACCTCAGCCATAAACAAGCACTACAACACAAGGAAGGAGGTACTACAAGATAGAGCGATATCCGTGGAAGGGTAGACACCCCTGCTCAATATAGGTGAAACACTGAGTTCCCCCATGAAATCATCCAAGGCGAATATTGGGAGTAAACCCACTAAGGGCTCACGGGACAACAATGAGGCCTTTTATACATACGTTACACACCTGGGAGGAAACTCCCAGATATGCTCAGAATAGGCTCAGAATGCTGTAAATATCACTGAACCTACAGACATTGCCAACATACTGGCTGACAGGTTCAGTGCAGATTTCTCCACCCACCCTCCACCACAACTGGAGAGATGTGTATGAAAGAGGATTGTAGCCAAACATCTCAAATGCTCAGGTGGGAACTGCTCTATCCAAGGGAAAGGACGCAGCATCCATGGGACCAGATGGTGTCCCTGGTTTTGTGCTCCATGAACTCACTCAAGAATTAAACCCGCAGTCAGGGCAGCTGTATGATCTTAGCCTCAACTCAGGATATGTTCCCAAGGAGTGGCATATGTCAATGGTGGACCCACTTCACATGGGGGTGCCTCCACCGACCACGGAAACTACCATCCCATCAGCTTGACAAGCAGGGTCTGCTAAGCTATGGAGAAGATCATAATGGAAGTCATAGATGAGGACATAGGGGACTTGCAGACATTAGATCCAACCCAGTTAGGCTTTGTTGAGGGCAGATCATGCCTTTTAAACTTGGTTGACTGTTTCATAACATACACCAAGGCCATTGACAAGGGCAAGGCACTCCACACAGCCTACCTTGACCTGGCAAAGGCTTTCAACACAATACCCCACTTGGGTATCATTGAAAACATCACCAGCTTAAATGTGAACCCATACATCACAAGATGGGTTGCAAACCGGCTACGTGACAGAACAGACAGGTTCAGACTTGCTGGTGCCATGTCACACTCCACAACTGTCACAAGTGGTGTCCCACAGGGCTCAGTCCTGGGCCCACTATTGCTCAGCATCTACTTTTCAGAAGTACAAGCAAACACAGCAGGATTATGGCTGACAAAGTTTGAAGATGACTGCAGACTGGGAACCATAGTTGGACACCCATCTGACACAGACATCCTTCAGAAGGGTGTCATAGACACGGATAACTGGTGCCAGAGCCATGGCCTTACATTACACACTAAACAATGCATAGCCATACCCTTTGGGAAGAACAAGGTTACCACTAGTTCCCATGTAGGTGGCAATCCTCTAAGCACACAGGAGGTTATCAGGGACCTGGGCACCCAGGTTGAGAGTAACCTTTTGTTTGACACTCACGTTGCCAGGGTAGTTAGGTAGAACTTCTACATTGCCCACCTCATCATACAGGGATTCACATCTAGATCCAGGGAGGTCATTGTTCCCTGTACTCTTCACTCATCGGACCATTGATTGAGTGCAATGCCCCATTCAGCATGTATATGACCCGACACCTATGGCAATTGGATGGGCCCACAAATTCCTCGACAGGAGGAGAAAGGGTCTCAAACATATTTCTTATGCTGCCCGACTGGAGGAATTCCAGCTTGATTCCGTGACTTACCGTCTGCTCAGAGGTGACCTGTGCCTGACATCCAAGGCCATGTCCAAACCTGAGTTAATGTACACGCTTCACCTCAAGACCTCTACATCCATCAGAACTACAGTGGCAGGAGATTTAAACCTCAACACAGATATTAATAGGATGTGCTGGAGGGACAGATTCTTCAACCAGAGAGTCCCTATGCTGTGGAACAACATCCTGGTACATGTGAGGCTGAGTACCTCACTGGCTTTGTTCAAGTGAGATCTTAATCAATGGATGGGAGATTGCAGGTATGCCCCAGGGATAACCTCAGTATCACTGCTTGTCAGAGGCACAGCAATATAATGGGCAAATTATCCGTCAGAGTGAAGGTGCGGCAGACTCCACGGAACTCTGGTCTAGGCTTATAAATGCCCTAGGGCAGATAGCCTAGTATGAACCTGTGAACCTGTGAACATAGGCCTGGGGCAGTTGCTGCTATTAGGACAGTGGTCTGCAGCAAGCTATATAGTAGTAGTCAGTTTTAGCCATTGGTGTTTGACCATGGCTAATGCATGTTGCTTCTTGTTGTGGTAACAACAGGGGTGTGTGGTTATCCATGCCATTTATTGGTAGTCACCCTCATTTTGTATCTTGTTCCATGTTTTTGCACATGTACATCACTGTATGAGGTGTGACCCTGGTAGTGTCAGGGTGCTGATGTGCGCTTTGACCCTGTTTTCTATTACAGCACTGATATGTGCATTCCCTATACTGTGTGCATTTACACTGCACACATCTTGCTGTTTATACCTTTGCCATTGGGTAGCATTACATCTAGGTTCCTATCCCTTGTGATAGCTATGAGGTGGGTTTGTGTTTTGTGGTTTATGATTGGTGAGGGTGGATGTTAGTCATGGTCCTCAGGTGTGCATATGATACATGGTATTACATTACTTAACACATGGCATTCATGCCTCGGGTGGTGCTGCAGGGCTGCCTCTGTCGGATGCACATACTACACTCCCTGTACATTTGGAAGCAGGTTGTGTCATGTTAGGCATCCCTGTTACTGTATGAGTGAGTCAGAGTGGGTATCGGTCCCAGTGTTCCTACTGACCAAGCATATGTGCTATCGTTGCCTCTTTGCCAAGGCCAGGGCATACTGGGCACGCCTCCTTCTGCCTACTGGGACAAGGTCAGGTTGTTCCTCCTCCAAGTCACCCCTGCCTGTGGTGGCCTTGGCAATGGTGGGGATGTTTGGCCCAGCCCTGTGCTGGTCCTGCTGCAGCTGTTTCCGCAGGATCATATTATGTAGCATAGCACATATCATGATCATTTGGGTACATGTAGTTGGTGTGTACTGCAAAGCTCCACCAGGCGTGTCCAGACACCGGAACCATGACTTGAGCAGCCCAAACACACGCTCTATGATATTACGTGTTTGTGCGTGTGCCTCATTATGGCGTTCCTGTTCGGTGTGTGTGCATTTCTGATGGGTGTCATCAGCCACGGCTCAAGTGCATAACCAGCATCCCCACTAGGTGTCCGTGTGGGAAGTCCCCATTGGCAAATGATTGGTACAGCTCGTCAGATGCCAGATGTGGGAATCGTGGTAGCTACCAGGGCAGCCAGCACACACATTCATTATTATGCCCTGGGCATCACACACGACCTGGCAGTTGATGGAGGGGTATCCCTTGCGGTTAATGTAGACTCTACCCGCTCACCGGCTGGTGCCTTGATGCGTATGTGCGTGCAGTCTATTGCACCCAGCACCTCAGGGTATCCCGCTATTTGCTGGAAGAGACGCATATTGCTGGACACAACCTCACGGTCACTAGGGACATATATATGATCACTGACATGTGGTGACATGGCATCCAGGAACTGGTGCAGTACCCTGGAGGCTGATGCCTGTGATATCCCCATCATATCGCCAGTTGGTCTCTGAAAGGTACCTGTTGCTAGTATTCTTAGGCCAACACATACCTTGGTTTCCACTGGGATGGGTTCCCCTCTGTTGGTTCTGTGTGTGAGGCGTGGCCTGCACAGCTCAACAATCTGCTGCAGGAGCTCTCTGTCCACTCTATAGCGCTCTACTATCTCCAGCTCATGTAACCCATGGTAGGTGACCCTAGGCCTGTATACTCTTCTCCTTCTCCTCACTCTGGGTTGTCTGTCAGCATCTGCATTATCACCACCCTCGGCAATTTGCCTATGTCTGATTATAACAGCTATGGCAGCCCCTAGCATTTCTGCTCTGAGTTCAGCTTTTTTCAGGTTTCAACTCTGATAGCTTAGTTTCTGGCAGTATCTCTTGTGAGAAACAGCCTGCACTGCTCTTTGTTGTGTTTTAAGTGCTGGGTTGGGCTTCTAGTCTGCCTGTGTAATTGCCTGCTTCTAATTGTTTCCACCAATTAACTTTAGTAGTATCTTCTGGCAGTTTCCCTGTATTTTGGTTGTTTCCTATTTCCTCTCTGTTTCCTGAGTGGGAGCAGTGTGCACACCGGCTTAAACACGCTCACAGTAACTTAAACGCGTGTACACATCCCTACACGGTGTTACACGCGCTCACATCCTTACACGGTGTTAGCTAAGCTGATTCATGCTAAAACGCCTTACACGCGATGCTACTGCGCCAGCGCAAACCGTTGTAAACAGTTTGCAACACGCTCCCACATGTAGAACCTGCCTCACACGCGCGCGCATGCACGTATATCAAGAAACTTAGAGTGTAGGGATAGCGTATGCCCTCAATTTCTTGACATTCCCAGTGTTCTGTTGGGACACACCTCCCTCCCTGATGTCTGTCTGTCATCTCTTACCTTACATTGCCCTCCAATCTGGTACATTTCTTTCTATCCTTCCCCCCCATGATGTCACCTACCTCTTACTCTGTTCCTCCCCCTTCTCTAACTCTTACACGACTCAGAAAGTGCTCATTACTTATGTGGCAGTGTGATTCAGTATTGTAAGCCTCATTTACATAGGATTGCCTAGTAATGCTTAGTTACATATCTTACACGGAGCTTCCCCTTGACAACCACTAAGCGGAGGCCATATTGTTTTGCTCTGCAAGTCCCTCCATTGACATTTCATGTAATATATAAATCCCACAATTGTGGGCTTATAAGCTTCGGTTTTCAGTTTTAGGTAGCGCACCCGTTTGCTGGTGCGCTTACAGTTAAACACATAAATAAATCCCGTGAAAAAAAGTTATATAACTTTTTTGCAACACTTTTCATGCCAATGGCCACATATTTGGCCATTGGCATGCTTAATGTAACAAATGCACCCTTTATTTGGAGCTGACATAGCTCCGTTTTTTGCAGAAATGTACTCAGTTGTCAGCTGAGTACATTTCTAGTTAACACGCCCGTTACACGGACTGGTTTGCTTGTGGATCGCTCACATACCTCATTTGCATATCTTGGAGCTGCAAATGAGGTATTGAGCATTTCCATGCCCACTCCGTGTAAGAGACGTGTTAGCTGTCTCTTACACGGAGATTTGGGCTGTTGCTGAATCAGGAGGCTTACACGGAGGCTTACACTACTCTTAAACTCCGTGTAGGCCTTCCTGAATCTGGCCCAATGTGTTTAAAAACAAAATTCGTCTCCCAGTGATGCACAACTAAGTTAGCATATGTGTTTGCACAGGGGGTCCCCATGGCGACGCCGCAAGTTTGTAAGAAGAGGTGACCCCCGAATGCAAACACATTGTTATTAAGTACTAAGTCCAGTAGTTGGCAGACTAAAATGTTAGTATTTCCACTTATAGTCTGGTTATGTTGTAATAATTCACGTATAGCATCTATCCCTATATCATTTGGGATTGATGTAAAAAGACTTTGGACATCCATTGTAATTAGAAGGTGTTTATTTTGTTTAAATTCAATATTCAAAGATTGTAGGTATTCAATAAGTTGATATGTATCTTTAAGGATTGTGGGGATGGCTTCCACTATCGGTCTTAAGGTTTTTTCTAAAAAGTTAGATACATTCTCTGTAATCCCTTTTGCCCCTGACACTATTGGCCTCATTGGTGGGGGTGAAACTCCCTTATGTAATTTCGGCAATCCTTTAATTACAGGAACTAATGGATTATCAATGGAAAAATAATCATATAAACTGTTTGATATTTGATAGCACATAAGCATATCGTATAAGTCCTCTTGAACGGTTTTAATAATTTGATTCAATCTCATGTTATCAATTAAAAAATATGTAGTGTCGGCTTTCAGCATGTCATTCATTAATGTATCATAATCAGCAGCATCAAAAACGGCTATGCCTCCACCTTTATCTACTGGTCTAAAGGTTAATGAGTAGTCGTTGCTAAGGTTAGATAACGATTTCATAATATCACTTGTCATATTATAAAACATACATTTCTTCCTTCCATTATAAAAATAATCATAGAACTCAGTTTCACATAGCTTAATAAAAGAGTCTATATGCGCTGGCATAACTGGTGTAAACGAACTCTTCTTCTTAAAGGCGGGAATGTTAGATGCAGTTTTGGCAACATTACTATCATCTTTAGTAAAAAGCAATTTTAGACAAACAGAGCGTTAAACGCATAAATCAATTAAAATGTCTGATAATTTGCTTCCCCGAGAGGGAATGAATGAAAGGCCTTTATTTAACAAGTCAATGTCACTGGTGTTCAAAACGTGACTAGATAAATTAAAGTAAAGTGCTCTTACTGCCTCATTCTTCTGGTTTGGTATGTATTCATTTCGCCCGATAACTTTCTTTTTCTGCTTTCCCAGCTGTTCCTTCTTCCTTTCACAAACGACGACTTTCGTATCGGTAAAGGTAAAAAGCATTGTCATGCCTCTTTACTGATAGCCCCTGTATTATATTGGAACAATTTGGCTGCTTTATTAGCTTCCTGATTTGGAAGCGGCGTCGACATTGCTCCTGTAGCAGTTACTGAAGCAAAAGTCTCTGGCGGCGTAGTGAATGTTTCTGCTGACGTATCTTTGTCAGCACCAGATGCAATTGTCTGTGGTCCAATAGGAGGAGGTGCTGTAGATGCTGTTAGCGTGCGGTCTAGGGGCGCTTGATTCAAAGCAGAATACTCTCCTACAGATTGATCATCTGGTCTCCTTGGCCAAACGAAAACACAGCTAGTGGAGAAATCTCTAAAGTCTCGTTGAAGCTTCTTGAGCTTGATTTGTTGAAGCTTCGAAGCATAATTGTTGACTTGATCATACAAGTTTTCAAGTTTAGTCACACAAAAAGGGTCAGGAAAATTCTTTTTAAGTTCAGAATTAATGTCATTAACTCTAGATATTAGATCTTTCTCAAGCGGCTCAAAGTATTCAATTAAGAGTTGCATATGTTTATAGCTGGCTTCTATATTGATGTCTTGCCATTTTTTCAAGAGTATAGGATGCGTTTCTCCGTAGGTTGGCATTACTAGAATACGCATCCCTCTCGGGATCAGTTTATAATGTAAACACGCCTCTAGGTGTTTACGTTGCCATATTAATCTTTGTAGCTTGTACAGCACGTTTTCAAGTATTTTCATGTTAGAGTTAAAGAGTTCAACATTATCAATATTAGTGTCTGTCATATTTGTGACTGGAATATTTAAGTCCAGAGCCAATAAAGGGTTTGACTTACACGATGTAATTGCAGTCCATTGCTGTTCATTATTTAAACGCCTCGGTTCCGGGTTGTAATCCAGTTCAAGTTCCATTTTAGTTCGAACGTGTGCAGTAGAGATCCCAAAGAATACCAAACAACAAAAAATATGAAATACGGATCTCTGAAACCGCCAGAGAGCCAGTAGTTAAATCCAAGAATATAATTGCAAAAAACGAAACTTCCGACTCTCCACGTTACATAAAAACTTTTTTTATTAATTGAAACAGACAAAACGGTAAGCGCTTTCACGTATACTACTATACGCTTCTTCAGACAATTTAATGTGAAAAGCAACTGCTTATTTATAGGGAGGCATAGCCCAAGATAATTCAATGAAATTAATTAATTAATCAATTAACTGAGAATTTAATCACAGTGATCCATTCCAGATAAAATTCTCTTAAAGATATAATGCTGATTAGATGTAAGACATTCATTTAGCCGAACAGTATCCATAGAGTAATAAGAATTATTTATAAAATAGCAATTTAAAATTATATATATATACATACGCACACACATATATATATATATATATATATATATATATATATATATATATATATACACACACACACACACACACACTCACACACACACACACACACACACACACACACACACACACACACACACACACACACACACACACACACATCATTCCCCCATGACCATCCCCTATGTTTACTCTTACCTACTAGCATCTTAAATTGAGTCCACTAGGTTGCACTCTTTATATCCCCTCACCTTTCTCCTTAGCCTCTCCTGCCTTCTGCATTTATACACCTCATTTTCTTCTTACTGTACTATCTTCCTCAAGCCTCACATCCTTTTTCCTTCTCCTATAGCATTCTCTTCCAATCTGCCTCAAAATCTCTATCCATCTATCTCAGAACATTTTTGATTAGACATGTCTGGAGTGACAGCGCCAAATCTGAAGCACACAGTGCCCCCATCCTCTCTTGATTCTACCATTACATCCCAGGCTACACTTGGCTTTTCTTCTCCCCAGACAAAACTCCCTAGCCATTTATTTTACTTTCATCAACATTCCCAGAACAGGTAAAGATCAAAATGCCTACCCAGCATAAAAATATCGTGGGAGTCTAAGTTCAGTGTCCCCCACTGCTGGAGCTGTGAGTTGGTTTTCTCATATTTGATTATATGCCATTTCTGAAGACTTTTCCATGGTTTTATTTAACCATAGTCTTAAATATTTAATTCTTTCTCTTCCTCCGTCCAGAAATCCATATTGCCTTCCATGTGGTACTCCACTTGCTATTTCCAATACATTAATTTTATCTGCATTTATCTTATACCCAGATAATTTTTCCAAATTTCTACATTGTATCCCACAAAGTCTCTTTGTCTTCATCATATTTTATCATGATTACCAGAATGTCATCTGTGTACAGGACTACTTTCTTCTCCTCTGCCCATCTGTACCCCCCTTATCCTAGAACTCCTTATGGCCTTCCCAAACGGCTCTACATACAAAGCAAATAACAAGGAACAATGGACATCCTTTCCTTATACCAATTTCTATCCCAAGCCTGTCTGATACATGAACCTATGTTTTGATTCTATCTAGCACTTTCATATACAGCTTCTTTAAGCACCCTATCCATAATTCTAGGAATACCTTATCTCAAGCATCGCAAACATATATGCCCAATCCACTCAGTCAAACGCTGTCTAACAAAACAAATGCCCCTTCCATTTATTGTTCTATAGAGTCCTGCATCACCAACAAAACCTTGATAAAATTATCTGTAGTCCACCCCAATGAAGCCTATCTGGCCATCAGGAACTAGTCTTTCAAGAATACCTCCTAACCTGTCAGCCTGAATTTGCATGAAGCATTTACAATTGTGTTTCAGAATTGAAACTTGTCTATACACTGCAGGATTAAGAGCCCTTCCCTACTTTATGAATCAATATTATTATCACCACTTTATAAGATCTTGGAGGACCTTCCCCTTCCAGTATCATAGTAAACAACTGTGTCCATCAATCTACTACCTCTCTCTTCTTAAATTCCCAAAATTTGGCAGGAATAACCTCACCTGATGGTGACTTACTCCTAGCCGTTCTTCCTCAAGCTTTCATAATCTCTTCCTTACTAACCAGCTTAATCAAACTGTCTTTCCTCCTCCGTTAGTCTAATCGTTCATCGCTCCTCCATCCCAACCCCTTTCTTCTCCTTGATACCCTCTTGTCTCACACTCCTTCCCACATAAATACTGCCTGTATATGCCCTAACTCCATCTCTTTCCTCTCTGTATGACTATCCTTTATTTTATAAAAACTCCTTTCCACTTCTTCCTGTCTCAGCCATGTAGCTAACACCTTGGGAGAGATTCAGAATATAACCTTTTCACAGGTATGTTTTTTGCCCATGCTCTTTCATCCTTGCTTCTTTGAATCTGTTTTATTTATTTATTTTTGTATTTCCCTTTCTCGATCTCTTTCTTTGCTTTACTCCTGCGGTGATCTCCACTCTAAACCTCTAGTAATTCCTTAATTAACTCCTCCCTTTTACTCAGGCTTTCCTTGTCACTCCAACTCAGCTTTTACTGAATTCCATTCCTGATCCTAATTTTAATCATATCTCACCTTTCTCCAGTCATAGAAGTAGGTCTTCCCAGTTTACTATCATCTAAGACACCCAATCCTTATTAAATTATTTTTGCAGAAAATACATTGAAACTCTCCTATGTTTCCCTAGATTATTTTGATTATTTTTTTTTTTTTATCTCAAGTCAAACTAATTTGTACTATTGAGTGGTCCGTCAATGTAAGCGGCTCTATCTATGTCTCCTTGATAAGGTACTGATACTCCTTTGTGATAGATCCCCCTAGCAGGTTTTGCCCATGTATTATGCCTGTTAAAAGGTGCATCTTACCCTGATCTCTTCTCCTGTCCCAGTCACCAAGTGTTTACCATCCCTAGTCATACAGTAAACTCTGTCATAAGTCTTCCTTCCCTAGACAGTCTCCACTTTCTGGGCCCTCTATCCACTTCATCTGTAGCAGTTACTTTGTTTCAATCATCTATGTAAATGACATTCCCCTCCTGAAATTTTACTGCCTCTGCCAACATTCCTTTCATTGCTTTAACAGTTGTGGCCACGAGCACACAAAATTCAATAATAGTAATTCTTATTCCTTCAATTCTTCCCTTAAACCCTGCAGTTCTTTCATTCCTATATTAAGGCCTTCCATCTATTTCTAATAGCCATCCCCTCTTCCTTAATAGGGAACCCCCTTCTTTCTTCATTTACCCCCACATTGAGTTTATACCTATCACATATCCTGCACTTCTTAACTTGTTTTGGTCTTGTATCAACAAATGTGTTTCTTGCAGAATTAAAATTTGTGCTCTTAAAAGACCCTCCTTCTTTTATTTTTCCTTCCCAACCCATTCACTTTCCAGGAGCATATACTACATAGTTCACTTCCAATCCCTACATCTCTCTTTTCTACTCTTTAAGCCTCCCTTATCCTCTCTCCTTTGCCTACCACATGTTAACTTTATATTGTTGGCTTGTGTTCCTAGTTTCTTTCCATACCCTAGCCCTATTTCTGTAGTCCTCCGCTTATTTCCTCCCCTCATAACTATGTACATATTTACAAGGACCATTTCCCACTTCAGAGTACAAAGTTGTCTGTGCTACATGTTGCAAACTATCCCCCCACCTGCCATCAGTATGACAGAGCACTATATTGTTGAAGGGCTTCTCACTCCTTTATAATTAGTTTCCAGGAGTACTTTCCAGTCTTAAAAATATGTCAATAAACCCCCTTTTCCATCCTCCTTACTTTACCTCATTCAACACGCTTTCTATTCCGCTTCATCCTTAGTATGAGCTCGACATTATGAACTTCAACTCTTGTATCAGTATCCCCTATCTGCGTTGTTCACTTCAAGTTAATCTCAATAACTCAAAACAGAAAACACATCACATGCTACAAGCATTAAAGTCACTGAGCTTTAGACATGTCACAAGTAAAGTTTACTTAAGTACAGATATTTTCCCCCATGCGATCTATAATCATGTAAAAAATTCCCTGGCCTATATGCATTTATCAACCACATTTAACCATGGACTACATTCATGCCCACCCATAATTAAATGCAATCATGAGGCTCTATTACATAAAAAAGCTACAGCACAATATACTTACATTGACTAGTACACATATATTAAACATTTCTTCACCTCTTTAGCATATAAACCTAATCATATTTATTTCATATGTTCAACGTATATGTCTTATTACCAATCCAAACTCAGATAGATCCTTTTCTTAAAAAAAAAGTCACATTTCAGCTCTTGGTCCATAGTCATAGGTTCATAGGTGTGTACTAGGCTAACGGCCCTGGGGCCTTCACAAGCCTAGCCCATAAAAAGTACCCTTGCATCGTGCCTCCTGACTTTAGCTCCCAGTGCCTCTATCTAGAAGAGCCACTGGAGTGATCCCCGGGGTGAACTTTCTGTTACCCATCCACTCATCGAGATTTCTCTTGAAGAGGGCTAGCAAGGCGCTCTGCTTGACATGAATATGAAGCTTATTTCAGAGTATGGGTAGTCTCTGAGTGATAAACCCATCCCTCCAGTATATTCTGTTGATTGTGGTAATAAGGCTGAGATCTCTGGAGCATGTGGTGCGGAGGGATTGGGACTTCTTTAGGTGTAGCATTTCTAGCAGGACTGGGTTGGACATGGCTTTGTAAGTCAAACAGGGATCACCTCTAAGAAGACGATAAGACACAGAGAATAGCTGAAGTTTCTTGAGTCTATGTAGGACATGTGTTTAAGGCCTAGGATCCTCTTTGTGAGGTACTTCTGTGGCCTCTCCAGCTGTTTCAGGTGTTTGGTAAGGTACATGCCAAATGGGGCATTGTACTCGGTGATTGGTCTAATGAGGGATGAGTAGAGAGGGATAATGACCTCTTTCTTCCTAGATGCAAAACCCTTGGTTATGAGATGTGCCACAGAGAAGGATTTTCTGACCTCAGTGGCTATGTGGTGGTCGAAGGAGAGGTTGCTGTCGACCTGGGTGCCCAAATCTCTTATAACACCTTCTGTGTTCAGTGGGCTTGCATCGACGTGGTAATTAGTGAGAAGTGAGTTTTTAACAAAGGGAATGATAACGCATTTTTTGGCATTAAGCTTAAGGGCATGGCTCCGACACCAGTCATTGGTCTCAGTGAGACCTTTCTGTAGGATGTCTGTATCATTTGGGGAGTTAATAATGGCTCACAGCTTGAAGTCATCAGTGAACTTGGTCAGCCAGAGTCCCTCAGTATGGGCCTAGAGTTCTGACAAGTAGACGCCAAACAAGAGAGGACCCAGGACTGATCCCTGTGGGACTCCACTCATGACTGGTTGGTAGTCTGACATGGAATCCGCTACTTTCACTCTGTGGGTCCTGTCTGTAAGCCAGTTTGCAGCCCACCTAATGATATAAGAGTTGATGCCTAGTTTGGTGAGTTTATCAATAATTCCTGAGTAAGGAATGGTATCAAAGGCCTTGGCCAGATCGAGGTAGGTAGGCTGTGTGCACTGCCTTACCTTCATCCACAGTCTTAGAGACTGTCTCGAAAAAGTCAACCAGGTTAAGCAGGCAGATCTCCCTTTAACAAAGCCAAACTGCGTGGGGTCTACAAATTGGAGATTACCTATATCCTTGTTAAGCAGGTCAATGATGATGTGCTCCATGGCTTTACATATCAGACTCATCAAGCTAATGGGGCGATAATTCCCAGGGTCTGTTGTCGCTCCCCCTTTATGGAGAGGGATGACTGTGGCAGTGCGCCATTCTGTAGGGACAAAACCTGAGGTAAGGCCGTGACTGAACAGGGCACATAGTTGTGGTGCTAGTTCATTTTGTAATTCATGCAGAATGCAGCCAGGGACATTGTCAGGTCCCATGGATGCTGTATTCTTGGACTTGGACAATGCCACTTTTACCTGTGCTGCAGAAATACCGGGTACTTGGCATTCTTCTGGTATTGTAATTGGGCCTGGGGGGGTGCGCAAAGTTAGTACTGAATCTGTCAGCCAGTATGTTGGCAATATCTGTTGGCTCAGTATAGGAGGTACCATTGTGCAATAACTCAGAGCAAATCTGGATATTGCCATGGAGGTTCCTGATATAACTATAGAAGTCTTTGTGTTTGTTTTTAGTGTCTGCTGCAATTCTGCCTTCATAGCTGGCTTTAGTGGATTTGAAGAGGGTCTCAGCTTCTTGCTGAGGCTAATCAGGGAGTTTTTCCAGTCTTGGGATGTCACCTTTTTTGACAACAGCTTCTTCTTCTTGTAGAGTTTGTTGATGGCTGGGGACCACCAGATTGGCTTCCTATATTTGGAGGATAGTATCTTGGTTCTATTTGGTATGGCTCATTCCATGCATTTATGTATGTGTTCGTATAGTGCATTGGTGTATGACTCAGCAGTCGTGCAGCTATTTTCCATTTGCATGGGTGCTGTGAAGTTAGCCACCTCTGTTTTCAGGAGCCCAAAGTCGGCTTTAGAGAAGTTTTTCAGGGTGGTCACCTTTGCAGGGGATGTGGGTGAGATGTAGATTTCCATGATGATTAGTTTGAGGTCAGATCTAACCAGGGAGGAGTTGACTGTTGATGTAGAGCAATGGCCTCCCATGTTAGTGATAAACAGGTGGAGGCTATTGCTTCTTCTAGTGGGGGTCAGGTTGATCTGGTTCAGGGCACTGGAATTAATGAATTCCGAATTGTTGCGCCATCACACTTCAGTCAGTGCACTTTTGTTTTTGGATTATCTCCTCTATTTCATCTCCTCTCCTTAATTAATAAATCCTTCTTCATTTTTTGTTGCTTTCAAAATAATGAAAACAGACCCTCTTCACCAGCACCCTTGTCTTTTTGCAGTTGCTCTTCTCCCCATTGCATTGTCCTAAGCTCCGTCTCTGGCAGTCCCCTTGGTTGGTTTGCTGGATTTCCCAAAAAGACATATGCTTCCTCTGCAGCAATAAAAGCTTTCAGTGAGCCTTGTGTAAAAATCTTTAAAATGGAGTGATATTCTACCTTCCAGCGGAGATCCCTCTACTTTACTATTCTGATAACAGGCAAAAAAGCATTCTTCTTCTCAGATTGTGATTCCGAGGAGTAGTGTTAGTCAACAAAAACATATTTTCCCCACTTTCAACTGCACTCCTAGTTTCCAGATCTCCTGTAGTACTCTCTCTCTCTTTCAGTTCAAAGGAAGCAAACGTGGCCTCTATCTCCTCATGGTAGCAACTACTGTCATCCACAGTCTTATGTACCCATTCTATATGTAACTAGGCTATCGGCCCTAGGGCCTATACAAGCTTAGCCAAAACAATTCCCTGGATACTTCTTCCCACAATATTTGCTTCCCTGGACCCCTGTCTTGCAGGGTAACTGACATGATCCCAGGGGTGAATTTCCTATCTCCCATCCAATCGTCAAGGTTCCTTTTGAAGCAGGCCAAGGAGGCTCTCTGCTTGACATGTATGGGCAGTCTGTTCCAGAGTATGGGGAGTCTTTGGGTGAAGAACCTATCCCTCCAGCATGTTTTGTTCATTGTGATGACAAGGTTTAGATCCCTGGAGCGTGTGGCTCTGAGGGATTGAGATTTCTTTAAGTAGAGCATGTCCAACAGTTCAGGGTTTGACATAGCCTTGTATGTTAAGCAGAGATCGCCTCTGAGTAGACGATATGCCACAGAATACAGATGGAGTTTTTTTAGACGGTCAGCATCAGGCATCTGCTTTAGGCCTGTGATTCTTTTAGTGAGGTATTTCTGTGGCTGTTCTAGCTGTTGCAGATGTCTTGTGAGGTACATACCAAATGGGGCGTTATACTCTAATGGGTCTAATGAGGGATGAGTACAGTGGGACAATGACCTCCTTTTTTCTGGATGAAAAGCCCTTAGTGATGAGGTGTGCCACAATGAAGGATTTCCTGACTGTTGTGGCGATGTGGTTATCGAAGGTGAGACCACTGTCCACCTGTGTCCCCAAGTCTCTCATCACACTTTCGGTGTTTAGTGTAATTCCACCTATGTGGTAATTCATGGGTACATGGTTTTCCCAAAGGGGATAACTATACATTTCTTGGCATTGAGCTTGAGCCCATGGCTCTGGCACCAAGCATCTGTTTCTGTAATGCCCTTTTGTAGAATATCCACATCATTTGGGGATTCAATAATGGCTCCCAGTTTGCAGTCATCTTCGAACTTTGTTAGCCAGAGTCCCTTAGTGTTGGCCTGTACTTAAGAGAAGTGGATGCCAAACAAGAGTGGTCCCAGGACTGAATACTAGGGTACTCCACTTGTCACTTGTCTGGAGCTGGATTTGGAGTCGGCTACTTTTACAGTATGAGTTCCATCAGTAAGCCAGTTGGCAACCCATCGAGTGACGTAGGGATTTATACCCAGCTTAGTAAATTTATCTATGATTCCAGAGTGGGGGACGGTGTTGAAGGCCTTGGCGAGGTCCAGATAGGCTGTGTGGACCGCCTTACCTTCGTCCACAGCTCTGGAGACTGATTCAAAGAAGTCAATCAAGTTCAGGGGATAAGATCGGCCCTTCATGAACCCAAACTGGGTGGGGTCCAGTGTTTGAAGGTCGCCAATGTCTTTGTTTATAAGTTCCATGATAATGCGTTCCATGCCCTTGTAGATCAGGCTCGTCAGACTGATGGGACGGTAGTTCCCGGGATCCAAGGTGGATCCCTCCTTGTGGCGTGGGATAACTGTAGCTGGGTGCCACTCAGTGGGCACGAAGCCTGAGGTGAGGCTATGACTAAACATGATGCTTAGGTGAGGTGCCAGTTCATTTTGTAGTTCATGTAGTACACAGACCGGGATGTCATCTGGTCCCATGGATGTTGTATTCTTAGCTTTGGAGAGTGCAGTTTCTACCTGTGTGGTCATGATTACCAGAATTTGGAAATCTTTTGGTATTGAGATGGGCCCTTTTAGAGGTGAGAGAGGGGTGAAGCTGGCACTAAATCAATCTGCCAGGATATTGGTAATATCCTTGGGATCAGTATATTTAATGCCATTCTGTTGTAGCTCAGAGCAGATCTGAGCATTGCCATTTAGATTCTTGACATAACTATAGAATGCCTTGTGATTTTCTTTGGAATATTTGGCAATTTTATTTTCATAACTAGCATTGGAGGATTTTATGAGGGATCTCAGCTTCTTACTGAGGCTGGTAAGACAGTATTTTGCATCCTGGGATTTTCCTCTTTTCTGTAACAGTTTCTTCCTTCTGTTGTACTGTTTGTTTATAGCAGGGGACCACCAGATTGGCTTCCTTTTTTTGGAGGAGAGCATTGTGGTTCTATTTGGGATGGCACGATTCATGCATGAGTGGATGTGCTCGTACAGTGCCTTAGTATAGGATTCAGCAGTCAAACTTTCAGCTCCTGTCTGCATGGGTGTCATGACGTTTGTCACTTCTCTTGAGTAGCATGAAGTTGGCTTTGGAGAAGTTTTTTAAGGAGGTTTCCTTACTGGGGGATGGGGGTGGGATGTGGATGTCAAGGGTGATTAGCTTATGGTCAGACCTGACCAATGAGGGGGTGACCACTGGTGTGGAGCATCTATCTCCCATGTTGGCAATGACCAGGTCTAGGATATTGGAGCCCCTGGTGGGACAATGGATTAGTTGAACCGCTGGGAAAAGGTGTTGGTACCCTAGTAGTTTTCCGAGTTAATGGCAGGGTAGTTGAAATCACCCAGTATTAGGGTGTTTGGTTGTATCTTAATATTTTCCAGTAAGTTTAGAAAGGTGTAGTTAGAATCTTGGGGCATGGTGGGATCTGTAGCAAGCTACAATTTGGATTGCAATCTTACCTAGTCAGTGTTAGTTGCACCTGGAGAATTTCAGATGCATTGTGTTGGGCAACTAGCCTGGAGGTGTGAATATCCTTGGTGAATATGGACCTCCTCCACCTTTAATGTTTCGTTCTTGGTTTAATGGCCAAAAAGTGTGGTAAGAGTTGTAGCCTGGCACTGCAGGGGTGCTCTCTGGAGCCTTGAACCAGGTCTCAGGTACTGCACAGATATTGATGTTCTCCATTTTTAGGAGTGCCTCGAGAGAGTGCATTTTGAGGTTTAGACTCCTAGCACTGAGTAGCATTATCTTCAGATTTTGCATGCTTGTATCTGTTACAGTGGTGCTTTTGTCCTTTGAACCTTGCCTAAAAAAGGCACTATAGGGATGGTAAGACCTTTAGCCAGTAACTTGAATCCCAGGGGCGACGGGTGCAGACCATCTCTGATAAAGCATCGTGGTTTGTCGATCATGTCATCCCAGGCAGACAGATACTGGATCTGCTTTGAATGACACCAGAAGCTTAGCCAATTGTTGAAGTCAATCATTTTGTCCTTATACTGTGGTATCCTTTTGGGCGAAGGCAGGATGCTACTCAGGGCTAGGGTCATACCTGCCTGGGCCACATGATCTGAGAGCTCTTCCATGTCTCTTTTCATGTAGTCCAGGGAGGTACGTCTCAAGTCATTCACTCCAACATGGACAATGACAGAGTCGTATTTGTACTTGTTGTGGAGTGACTTGAGTGCATGGGTTATGTGGTGGATCCCGGCATCGGACAGGCAGCTGACTGTAATTTTCTCCTTGTTCAGCCTGCTAAGTGGGACATCAGTTTGCCTGACTATAGAGTCACCTATGACTAAAGTGTTGGGTATGTTGTCTTGCCTTAGGGGCTGTTGTTGGGTTGCACACTGGTGTTGTGAGCTATGTGTCACTTTGGTTGTGACTGGTGTTTGCGTTTCAGCTTTGGAGGTCCTTGTTGCTTGGGCAGGTTAATGTTAAGGGCCTCCACATATGTGGGTTTAGTGTTGCTATGTGTGAGTGTTAATGGTGTGGGTTTTGAAGGGCTATGTGTTGCTTGAGGTGTAGTTCAGGTGTTAACCTTCTCCTCTTGACTGTTAAGCACAATCTTGGCTGGAGATAGCTTTGCTTCCAGTTTGACTATATAAGTGCATCTCTCGCAAGTTGTAGTGCTGGGTGGTAGGAGGAGCGGGTTGTCTGTGTACATGAGGCAGTTGCTGCATTGCCCCAGTATGCCCAGATTCATCTCCATGATCTTGCTTTGTGCATCAGTCACTTGTTGCTGAAAACCATTATGGAGTCACACTGCTCTTTTAGGAACTCAATAGACTCATCCCCTGATGATTCAAGATGCACAGCATAATGATTCAGAAGTCCAGACAAAACATTCATCTGCTGCCTGATGGCTTCTAGAGTACCTTACATATCTGCTTTCCATAACCTCATATAACTATTTGTCAATTGCACTCTTCACTGTGTTAAGGAATACAACTAATGAGGTGCCCCTTACATTTCATTTGATCTTCATAAAATGTCATCCCTTCACTCACCTCCATATCTAAAGCAATCATTCAACAGATGATAAATTAATGTAACACTAGTACCAACACTGCATTAAAAAAATATTTAAACACAAAACATATACTTTCCGTCATTATACTTGACAAAGCAGATGAAAGGAGCAAGCAATTTCACGAATCACCACACTACTTCTCCCCACCCTAATTTTGCTTTGATAAACAA